>NW_028270170.1:14998408-15152393 GCF_037043375.1 Chiloscyllium plagiosum | reverse complement strand
AATTGGGTTAATTAGAATAAAAGTCAGAGAATCCTGGACAAATTCATCAGGTCTATGGAGAGTGAAAAACAGAGTTAACATTGCAAGACTAATATGATTCTTCTTCAGAACTGAAAAAGTTTGGAATTCTGAAGATATCAGGCTTAAAATATTAACCCTGTTTCTCTCATGTATGAATGCTGCTGGATCTGCTGAGTTTCTCCAGCATTTTCTGCTTGTTTTCAATTTCCAGCATCCACAGTAAGTAGAACTATGCTGGACAAAATAATTTAAGCAACATTTCATTCACTCTTGTTATTTGGCATTCCTGCACTTTAAGTACTATTCCTTCACACTTTTTAAAGTCATTATATGAAGGGACCATGATGCGGCAGCTGTATTTTTAATGATAATCTGTAATATGAAGATTTCCATGGGCCAGTATTAGAAATTATTCTAGTTTCAGTATTCTGTTTAAATTGTCATCACTTAACAGAATATTAAGCTCAGATTTGGAGATTCTACAGACCAGAACAACAACAAAAATGTAGTTTCTAAATTGCAAATATATGCAAAATGAAGCAGAAATGCATTTGTTAATAGTTAAAACGATGCAACAATCTAACATGCACCAAAGAATGCCAGTAAGAGGATAATTGCTTTATTTAGAATGCAATTCCTGCAGAATGCCATTTAAAAATTAATCTCTAAATAGCCAAATGTTGCCTGACTTCATCCTCTTGTACCAAAGTGATCTCTGTGATGAAGGGATTATTATTCATGATGTATAGAAATCTACTTTCATGTTACCAAGTTTCCTCTCCTGTTGCAACCTTAGGATTAAGGATGAACTAAAGAACTGCAGCACAAATCTATACTTCACCCTAGAAGTTGCCTTTTATCTTCATATTCATAGACAAGCTATTGTTACAAGATTACTGGATGTAGAACATTGATAACTAACAGCAAATTGTATGCTGAATAGCTAAATACAAAATACAATTCCAAATATGTATTATACCTGATTTGGAAGTGACCTAACACCCAATAGTAAAAACACATTTCTTCAAAAATAAATCACAGCACTGACATTTTTTCTAGTAAGGAAGAACTCTAACAGAAGAAGCCCATTTTTAAAAAAGATTTTGTTATTTTAAAATTGCGCAGTAATAGTATTGCTGTAGGAGGACCAATACAAGTAAAGGGAAACAGAAAGTTAGCTTCACTTATACACATCATTATTATCAAACAACATTAAGCTCAAACCAGGAAGATACCAATTAAGAGACCAAATACCCTATAAGGGGACACTTGGTATATTAAGGATGTTACCACAAGAGCTGCACAGATTGGGAATACATTTTTCAGATGTCTTTAAAATTATGAAGGCTTTGCTTTATTTGTACAGGGAAATGCTATTGCCTCTGGTTAGCAACTTAGTGACAAAGAGCTATCAATTTAACATTGTCACTGGGAAAGTGAGTCAAGGGATTGGGAGAAATTGCTTTGTACAGAGTTGTTAGAGCATAAAATACTTTGCCATTGGGAATGGTTCAGGCAGAGGCCACAGCATTTTATGAAGGAAAAGTGGTTTTAAATAGAAAGAAAAATGTCAAGTTCTGGAAAGAGAACTGGGCATTGTTTCAGATTTGCTTTAATGGGCAGCTAGTACAGACACAATGGGTTGAAGGGCCTCCCACTGTGCTGTAAAGAACGTAGCAAGTAGGGACAGGAGCTGGTCAGGAAACTACTTCAGGCTGCTTTGTCATTCAGTGAAATCATGCCTGATTTACGACCTCAATTCCACCGTCTCACCCTATCTCCATATCCTGTGATTCCTGTAGTGTCTTCAGAAAAAGCTTCTATTAGAAAAAGTATGATTGATAGCATTGAAATATCTGAGACAAGATTAAATCAATAAACAGCAGTATGTGAATAGGCTTGATGAGGACTAACCATTACAGGTCTATTTAACTACAGTATTGGCAAGACTGGCTGAGACGTCTTAATCATGTTTATTTGTTTCCTTTCTACAGACAAAGATGGCTTTTCAGAAGCACCTCACAAAACCATTGGCAACTGGCTTCTTACCAAATCCTCTAACAGCAGCTGCTGTCTGTGCAATGCCAAACCTTGCTCTTCGACCGACTACACTCTTCCAGACACCATTTCTCGGACCAGCCTTCTTCAGAGCCACTCCAGGTCCTCTGAGGGCAACACATACACCATTTCTGTTTGCACCATATTGACTTCAGGGTTCAAATCATCACAGACATTTTGGAAACTAAAAGGGAACTATGCAGTCATAAATGTGAACATTATAAGTTATGCATGGCAGACTTCTGCCTCCTTGCTTCAACATCTATTGTCAGCAGTTTTATACTGCAAATATATTTAGATGAACTTCATATTAAGAAAATATGGTTTCAGTTACAAAGACAATTACAGAACTGATTTAGATGTGCGTAGATTTCTGGTAGAACCATGGGCTACCAATCTATTTTGCACAATATTTTTGTGAGTTCTTTAACATGTGTCAGTTGCTAGTGAAGATATTGAGTGCGAGGGCAGTTTTTTTTATACAGAAATAGAATCAAAAATCTGAAAAAAAAAGAACACTTTGAAGAAAAACGATTTTGAAGCCAAAACAATTGATGAGAAATCGAATAGCACATCGCAGGACTTTTTGCTGTCCAAAGAAGGAAACGTGAATGGATAGCCGAAGAGTGGTCCTAGCTCATTGCCTCAGTTGGATAGATAACATGGAGAAAATGAAATGTCAGCCCCATTTTAGTTAAGGGTGCCTATTTGATATAAAGGTTCAGGAGGCAATTTGAACCCATTGCAAAGAAGTACAAAATTGCAGCTGACTTTCCTGTACGCAGCCCTCATTCATCAGTCATCATCGTCCATCATACTGCGAGCTTCACAAATGTCAAGCCAATGAGGCTGGAAGTGGATGGATCTGAAATGTTTCAAAGCATTAGCCGATTTGATCCTAATTGAGATAATGAGCACACTGTCTCTGTGTACAAGTTTATTGCTAACTGCTTTCGAAGATCTAATAAGAAAATACTAATGGAAGACTGGATCAGAAAATCATATATGTTCCAACGATTCATATTGATAGGTTATCACCATTTTTAATAAATTCTATTTAAAGCATCTTGATAACATTCAAAGCAAATTATTTGCTAGGGGCATTATTTTATGGTTCCTATCAAGCAAGCCATTTAGTTTTCTGGCAAAGTTCAGAATTTGGATTTTAGTATTCAATGTTTTCGAAACCTTGCCTCATAGAGGCCCATATTTTATACTTAAAAACGCTAATGTTTTGAAAGGACGCATTTAGTAGATTTGAGACCGAGCGAAACACTTCAGATAATGACTCGTAACAACCACAGTCGTGTAAGCAAAGCACAGTTAAATCTGAAGCAAATTATTTTTAATTACACCAAAAGTCAATTTTGGGCATTCACACGTTTTTCCCCAAATAGGTTCATTTATTTGAGGTTTGGAATTTGCTTTAGACATAGCAAGTCACCAAAAAGGCCAGCAAGGATTTAATGTATACATTTCACCAAAGGAAGTAGTGTTTTATTAGCCTAATGTGGTCTTCCATGCCAATGATAGTTTATGGATTAGGGGAAGTACAGATTCATTGGAAACACCTACCATTCCACCACCCTATTGTCTCTGAAGTTATGGATTGTTTGTCTAACCCTATTTTGCTTGGCTTAGTACAGATACAGAGAAAGTTGTTTTATAAAATATTTTCATTGATATTCTAGTGCTTTTTGCTATGTAGTTTATGTAGACTGAGATATTAGCCTTATTTAGGTTTGTTATGCAAACCATTTTTTTTTCTGATAGCCTCCACTGTTGATTCCTACAATTATCATTTTGTTAGAAGAATACAACTGTGCTAGATGAGGGCCCTTGTGGTGCAGTGGTAGTGTCCCTACCTCTAAGCCTGGAGTCCTGGGTTCAATTCATATCCTACTCCAGAAGGATGTAACAACATCTATGAAAAGATTGATTAGAGAATATCTGCAAGCATGCTTGAGCTGTTGTAGTACAGTGGTAGTGACCCTGCCTCTGGGCTGTTGTAGTTCAGTGGTAGTGTCCCTGCCTCTGGGCTGTTGTAGTTCAGTGGTAGTGTCCCTGCCTCTGAGCTAAGAGAGACTCAGGTTCAAGTCCCCTCTACTACAGAAATATCATAACATCTCTGAACCGGTTGATTGCAAATGTGTTTTACATATAAAAGTTAATTGGTTTAATAGCACTCATTGTTATAGACTTGCCTTTGTATCACACATAGAAAAGGAATGGTGTGTCTAATAAGTGGATTAAGCACCATTCTTTCCATACCGTCTCATCAGTTGTTTTAAGCAAACACTATCACACTGCTCCAGATTCCCTACGTCTTTCTTAATGCGCGATTCAAACAAACAAACACTGTGAATATCATCCTCATCATCTCAGGCTTTCCACTATGAATATCATTTTACCAAAAACTTCAAAATGTCATCGGTCACTGGGTGATGGGTCTTTTGTGTCTGTATGTTGTTAACTATTTGGAATCATATGACTACATACCACCATTTGGTTATAGAACAATCCAGGATTGCAGATAAATCCTCTCATGTTCTCTTTGGGCTGTCACATCTATGATATTTACAAATACAGTAACTGCTGAAAAGTATTTTGATAATAGCTATTTTTCTGTCAATGTTGGCTGCCACCAGTCCATCAATCCCCCTTGAAAGCCTCTCATCATACAGATGAGTGAACACTCGGTTAGAAATGTAACATTTCAAGTTTAATAAATCAAACGCTGGTCTTCCATAAAAGTCACCTTTATTTTTATCTGCAAAGTAGCATTACAGTGAAAAATGAAAATTGTTGAGCTTCTTTTATGCTACAGTTCCTTCCAGCATTGCACCTCAACTTTAAACATGGAGCAGTACGATGCACAGGGTACATAAATTAGTGGCAGACTAGCCTGACACATGGCTAGTTGGATAGAAGGAAGACAATTCATCTCTTAAGGCTATTCCACCAATCATTTAGATCAGGCTGATACTGTATGTCAGAGCGGTTGACTAAGGGGATACTTAATGAAGGTGCAAAAATTATGAAGGTTATGATAGAGTGGAAAAGAGGAAAGTCCTTGGTTGAGGGTCCATAAAAAAGAGAGGGCCGGAATTTAAGGTGGGAGGTTTACAGGGGAATTGGGAGGAAATTATTTCATGATGGTGGGGACCTGGAGCTTCTTGAAAGAGCAGTAGAGACAGATGTCCTCCTGAAAGTTTATAAAAAAATGCGAGGAGCTGCCAAAACCAACAAAGTTACAGACCAAATGCAGGGAAACAGGATTTGGCTGGGTCAGAACACAATGGTCCGAATGGCCTCTTTATAGTCCGACAATTCTAACTCCATCTACCTTTCTTGAGTAAATAGTATTAAGCATCAGGTCTCCACAATGACATTGTAGCAAACATGACCTTCCAGCTAATCTCCCTGCTCTGTATAAAGGCAGTGCCTGGCTTGGTCAGCTGTGACAGTAGCTGTCAAGTCGTGGCATACACAGAGAACAAACAGTCAAAGCATCTCAGCTGGAACCAGTAGAGGTGAGTCAATGATAATATCACGGAAGCACTGATTTCTAATTTCTGTTTTGGACGTCAGAGTTTATCTGTAATACCATGAATACATTTTTAATAAGGCACAGTTCTTTTGGCTGAAGCCCGGGTCAGCCTGGAATGCAAGAAAATCCTAGGCTTTTCCAACTCAAGAGGTTTACAAAATTATGAGGGACATGGATAGGATAAAGTCTTTTCCCTGGGGTGGGGGAGTCCAGAATAGAGGGCATAAGTTTAGGATGAGAGGGGAAAGGGATCTAAGGGGCAACGTTTTCACACAGAGGGTGGTGTGTATATGGAATGAGCTGCCAGAGGAAGTGGTGGATGCTAGTACAATTGCAACATTTAAAAGGCATCTGGATGGGTATATGAATATGAAAGTTTGGTTGTGGTTCTGTTCGCCGAGCTGGGAATTTGTGTTGCAGACATTTCGTCCCCTGTCTAGGTGACATCCTCAGTGCTTGGGAGCCTCCTGTGAAGCGCTTCTGTGATCTTTCCTCCAGCATTTATAATAATTTGTCTCTGCCGCTTCCGGTTGTCAGTTCCAGCTGTCCGCTGCAGTGGCCGGTATATTGGGTCCAGGTCGATGTGTTTGTTGATTAAATCTGTGGATGAGTGCCATGCCTCTAGGAATTCCCTGGCTGTTCTCTGTTTGGCTTGTCCTATAATAGTAGCGTTGTCCCAGTTGCTTGTCATCCGCATGTGTGGCTACTAAGGATAGCTGGTCGTGTCATTTCGTGGCCAGTTGGTGTTCATGGATACAGATCGTTAGCTGTCTTCCTGGTTGTCCTATGTAGTGTTTTGTGCAGTCCTTGCATGGGATTTTGTACACTACGTACCGGCCACTACAGCAGACAGCTGGAACTGACAACTGGAAGCGGCAGAGACAAACCACTATAAATGCCAGAGGAAACATCACAGAAGCGCTTCACAAGAGGCTCCCAAGCACTGAGGATGTCATCTAGACAGGGGACGAAACATCTGCAACACAAATTCCCAGCTCGGCGAACAGAACCACAACAACAAGTACCCAAGCTACAAATCTTCTCCCAAACTTTGAATGAAGGGTTTGGAGGGATATGGGCCAGGTGCTGGCAGGTGGGACTAGATTGGGTTGGGATATGGTAGGTATGGATGGGTTGGACCGAAGGGTCTATTTCCATGCTGTACATCTCTATGACTCTATCACTATAAGTCCCTGGCCCATCCTCTACCATATTCCCCTCTAAGAATAAACACAAAAGACTTGTCACAAAAATTAATGCCATCCATTTTCTGCCACTTGTTCCCTTGCCATAACCCACCAGGCCAACCTCTTCTGGAGATCTCCTGATACCTAAACTCTCGTCTTCCTCTCATTTCCTTCCTCTTTATCCTCATGCTGTCTCCGGATTCAGCATGTCCGTGAAACTTACCCCCTCACCCAGAGGTAGTACTGCCCTCCTTCCTTCCCATATCCCCTTCCCCCATGCCATGATACTGTCACCCACTGACCCCTCCCATAATGCACCCTGACCCAATAGAGCCCAGACCAGGATCCACGGTGACTTCTTTATGGGATCTCTGTGCCAAACCAGAGCTCGTGGTGCGGTCGGTGATCCCGAGGGAGGGAGAGAGGTGGACGTCCTACAACTGCACTATATAGTCAGCCCACAATTTGTCGTGCTCTGTGGAGCAGGCTTCTGTTTGGTTGGCTATCTCACTATTGACTTCCCCTCGGGGGTTGGGAGGGGGTTATGTGAGCAATCCACCCTGCTCCCATTGTAAGTTGCAGCCCAAACCCCACCCCCAGATGACAGTATGCTACAGCATGTTAAGGTATCTGCCACACTGAAATGTTTGAGTCCTGGTTGCACACAGTGTACGTTCAAACCCTGTTGAGACATCCTGTTTCAGACGCAGCCCCACAATTCCAGCCTGGCAGCTAGGCTGCTCACAGCCTTTCTGCTTGTGCCACATTCAACTCTATGCAGTTCTGCCCTCATCGAGTCAACCTCCTGAGAGGTCTGGGTGCTACCAATGTACACAGTACTCCTCAACTTAGATAGACTGCCTCTAAGTCAGCTGCATCTCAGGCTCTGCCTCATCTGCCAGTGTCTGACTCTCAGCAGCTCCAACAACCTCTTTCATTTACACACCAGTGTAGAGAATTCTGACAATGGTTCTCTGATACTGTTCCTCAATTCTTCTCCGAGTCTCAGTACCATGGACCTGTTCATGTCAGAGTTATATCAGTGTGTACACCCATCATCGTTCACATATTCCGTCTGACGATATGCCTGTTCAGTTACAGCTGAGTTTCAGCAACATGCAAGATTTTGTGTTCACTGTGTAATTCAAATGGGATGGAAATCTGAAGCTTCTTGTGATCTCTGGACAGTGTCTTTGATCAGGAGAGACAGATGCAATGCACTGTTGATGTCACATCTGAGTTTGGCCATGCTTAAAAATGACCTTCAAGGTTCCCTTCTGCAGATTCTTTTTCAATAATTATCTTGCTCTGACAAAATCTGACAGCATAATAGCTTATAAAAAGATTGATTTCCGTGCAGTTTTTTTGAGAGATTAGCCTACGTCCTTGCAAGACCGCAAGAACTGTTTGTGAAGGATGGGTTTGCTATTCATAAACCTTCGCTGCATGTCAAGTACCAATACTTACTTCTTTGCTTTAATTTGTAATATCAGAGAGACCCAGGAAATAGATACAAATTAGTTAAAAGGCCTTTTCATATTCATACACCAACCAAGTCTAGTTTCTGTGGCGCATCTTCTACGTAACTACACACTTTAACACGGAGTTACGCAGTGCACAGTAAAATCAATCTTATTCTTGTCTCATAAGCAACTGATAAATTTTGGCAACACAAAATAATTCTTCAGAACTAAAGCTCCAGCTTCCCTTGGCTAGCCATCTGTTGTTTCTATGAATTCAACATGTGAAAGCCATTGATCAACTGTTACCCACAGTTCAAGGGGTGACAGTAGTGAGTGCTATCAAATGGAAATATCCCATAATTGAAGAGGAAAGATGGTGGCACTTTTGAAAAGTATTGCCAATTAGTTTGCTTCTCTGTTGCAATCAGCACGTCAGACCAAGCCTCGAACAGGGGATTTTTGCAACTTCGAGGAGCAAGCTCAGAGACTGCTGGGGAAATTCTGCAGGGCTGTCAGCCATATGTAGAGAGAGAAACAAAGTGAACATTTTGAGTCCAATATTGCTCTTCTTCAGTTTTGAATCCCACTCTTGAAATGTTAACTCTGTTTTTCTCTCTCTCTCCTTTGAGGCTGCCAGACCTGCTGAGTTTCCTCAGCGTACTCTGTGTTTGTTTCAGATGTCCAGCAACCACAATATTTTTAGTTGAGTTGTTCGATAGACTTGCGTTCAAAACTGTGCTACAGCTTTCTTAATTGGCTCCTAGCTTTTCAAACAGGGGTTCATCAAGTTCATTGTTCTCATCAGATTTCTGAATCTGTCTCCCATTTGTTGGCTTTCTGTAATGATAACATTGATGACCTTCAGACAGCTGAACCTCTCTTTTGGACAGCCACACAGCAGACCATACAGAGACTTAATATTTGCAAGGGATTTTGCAGACGTAAGTGCTGTAGGGCATTGACGATTAGACCTTACCATTGAGGGGGATAAATAGAACCACAGACAAATTACAGTATAGAAGCCATTCTGCCTTCCAGGTCCTCTGCAAGAACAACTCAGATAGTCCTAACCCCACGCCCCCCATCCATTCAAATTGTGGTGCTATCCTAACCCACTTTAGAAAGCCCCAGTTGTGTTTGTCTCTCAGGCATTGTATTTCACACCTTAACCATGAGCTACATAAGCTGGTTCTCCCTCATGTCACTGCTGGCTATTTGGCCAATCACTTTAAATCAGTATCCACTGTTTCTCAATCTTGTCGCCATTTCTCTCTGTCTACACTGCCCAAACCCCTCTAAATGTTGAGTGCCTTGTTCACAATCCTATGTTTACAAAGGCCAGCATCCCATATGCCTTATTAACCATTTTCTCAGTCTGCCTTACCACCTCCAATAGTCTATGTAGACTTACAAACCCCCCCCCCCCCCCCCCCCCCCACCAGGTTCCGGCAAGTTCTTCATAATTGTTGCCTTTATTGCCTCTCCTCATTCCTACTAAAATATTCCACATCTCACCACATTAAATTTCATCCACCACAGGTCCACCCATTTCACCAATCTCTCAGATTAGTTGAGAGTTCTGACTGAAAAGCTGAACAGGTTGTAAAATTTTCAGTCCTACTGTGATCAAACTTTCTTTGATTAAAATAAAGGACGTCTGCTTTATCTACTTTTAAAACGCAATATCACTGTCTTACAAGCATTGCACCTTGATCTTCCTCTTCACTAACCTTGGTGAAGCATGGCACTCTGAGCCTTGATCCTTTCCCGAGTTCTTATTTTTTGAAGGATATATATTCTCCTATATCCTGGTCCAGATACAGACCTCAGTGAACTAATGGTTGGATGAAATAACGTTGCTTTACATGAAGCCTGTGGATGTGAGAACATAAGAAAAAGGAGTAGGAGTCCTCTCAGGGAGTAATAGACCCTTTCGTGCTCACTTCATTGTTCAACATAATCATGGCTGCTCATCTGCTTCAACTTCACGTTTGCTCCCACTCCCCATATTCCCAATTCCCTGAGAGACCAAAAATCTGACCAATTCTGTCTTAAACATGACATTGATGTCGAGGTGCCAGTGTTGGACTGGGATGGACAATATTAAAAATTACATGTTATAGTCCAACAGGTTTATTTGAAAATACAAGCTTTCGGAGCACTAACGAAGGAGTTGGACTATAGCCTGGTGACATGTGTTTTTTAACTTAAACATAACAATGGAGCTTCCACAACCCTCTGGGGTAAAGAAGTTCACCAAGCTTTGAGAGAAGAAATTTCCCCTCTTCTCCACACCAAGTGATCAGTCCCTTTTTTTAAAATTCATTTGTGGGACTTGGAGTGTCACTGACTGGCCAGCATTGATAGCCCACCCTAACTTGCCCTTGAGAAGGTGGTGGTGAACTGCTTTCTTGAATCCTGCAACTGTCACGCTGTAATCTCGATTCAAAGCGATGGAACTAACTACTCCCCGTCTACCCCCATCAAACCACTTCAGAATCTTGTATGATTCAATGGGATTGCCTTCCATTGTTCTCAGCTCCAGAAAGAATGGACCCATTTTACTCAACCCTCATCCCAGAAAAACACTCTTACCCCAGGAACCAATATAGCAAACCACCACTTATCATTCTTAAATATGGAGACAAGACGAATGTAGAGTGCTCCAGGTGTAGTGACCTCACCGAAGCCTGGACTGTTGGAGCGAGACTTTCTTTTTGTTTAGTGAGGACTGCAGGTGCTGAAGATCAGAGTCGAGAGTGTGGTGCTGGAAGAGCACAGCAGGTCAGGCAGCATCCGAGAAGCAGGAGAATCGACGTTTTGGGCATAAGCCCCTCATCAGGAATGGACCTTCCTTATTGTTTACCTATTGAATGCTGTCTGTGATGGGAAGAAGGTATCTATTTCGAACAGTCAGTCATACAATATATATTTTGTACTTTGCATCTTCTATTGGTGCAAGAATGCAGGGAGCGTGGTTCAACTTTGAGTGCCCCTCACCACAAAAATATGGTGAATATTCCTCCAGATATTTATTGAATTTGATTGAGCTCCAATTTATCCAGAACAGTACAAGGAAGACAACCACTGTTCACTAAAGCAGCTGACTATTATTTCGAAGATAAGCAAGGGAATTATGTCCAGTGTCCTGGCCAATATCAACCCCTCAATCAATGTCAGAAAATGCAAAAGGTAAAAACAGATTATCTAGTCACGATCAGACTGATGTAGAAGCATGCTGTGTGCAAAGGTTCTACTGCATTTGTCAACATTAAAATAGTGACTACACTCTGAAAATACATTCAGACATCTGGCAGCCATGAACAATGCTCTGTAAATGCAAGTCTTTCTTTTAATGTGGGTGTTGGTGGCAATCTCTGTTAACCACAATGCATTATGGCAATAATGTCATGGTAACAATTCAGGTAGCCTCAATAAGTGAGCAGTGTCCTTACCAAAGGGTTTAAAAGGCACTGAGAAACATCCACAGTAATTAAATGGAAAGAAAAGTGAGCAATGTAATGAAAAGAAATACGATACCCCCTGGCTTCAACTAGTTTATAAACTGGGAGGCAGAATTATCCACATTTACTGTTATGGATTGTCAACCAATCAGTAGGCTACTGTTTAATTGAAATACAGCTTTGAGCAAAAACCTATTACCAATATTGTTATTTGGCTTCAAACGTTTGCCAGTGTTAATAACTTTAAATGAGTGAGCAAATTAACAGATGAATGGAGCCAGTCATTCTTTACACGGTAACAAGCTTTCTAGTCCCAGGAAGTATAGTGAAACACGCAAAATACTCTTATGTTGTTACTTGAAATCCATCAAGAACCATCGTTTAAAGTGAACAGGATGGAATACCAAGTGATAAGCCATTGACAGCTTGCAATTTCACTGCTGACAGCAGCCATTATGGGGCAATAGAGGCACCAGTTAATGAAATGCTTTTTAATGGAGATGTTCACATAAAGGATTGTTGCCAACAGGGACCTTTTGATTAGGAGATATCCATTAATAGGGATTTGTTGTTTAGAGGTATCACATCGGTGGGGCTATTTCTTCAAAGGTACGTGATTGGCACATTCCAAGACCAGGGGCTATGTGCTGAGGGATGCACTAAAGCTTGGAGTAGCTACCACAAAGACACATTGAGAACAGGCCATAATGACCATTCAGCCCTAGCACTCGTAACTTAGAGAACACCTCAGGCTGCATATTTGTCATAGAATATGTTTAAATATTTGTAAGGCGGCACAGAAAAGCGCCATGGAGAAAAGTTGAATATTATTACACTTCTCATCATATCCAAAGTTGAAATGCTTTGGAGTGTACTTTTCAATTTTGATTAATCAAGTATACTTTTATGGGTGGAATAAAATATTCATTCAAAACTTAAAGATCCTCACTCAAAAGCTACCTGAAAATTGGCAGTGATTAATTCCCAATAAATTCATTAAGATTCAGTAAAGGGAACCATTGAAATAGGGATGTTCCTGTTTAAACATTGCCATGTTAGTAAGCATGACTAAGGATATTATAATGCAGTTGTTGAGTAGAGGAATATCAGCAAATTATGACACTGAGTCTCAGAGTGGTCTGCTTGATGTAGGAGTTGCCATGTAGCTTCTTGGCAAATTAGCTTGTGTCACTCACAGATTTCATGCACTGCCTTATAATTGCATGTATTTCTGAGCTGAAATATTGAGGTCAACTCCTGTGGCCATAAACATACATTTATTAACTGGAAAATGAGGACAGGTACTCACTTCTAGACTGAGTTATCAATGTGCATTTGTGAAGAGTGAAAAGGTGATCATCTTATATATTCCAGTCTACTGTAGTTGCTTACACATTCTGATTTGACACGTGGCTCAAGTCAATTTATGATGCTATAGATCGAAAGTCACAGCCACAAGGCATGTTACCTTATCCACTTGAGTGTTCCCAGCAAGAGATTTTCATTGTAGTTCATAGATTGCTCTTTGATGCTTGATTATTATTCCGGATAATGACAAGGCAGCTGAGTTATCAGGGCTCCCAGGTCAGCTCTGAAGCTGAGGTGCAAGGCACTGTTTTCATCTCGAGTTAGTAATTGCTTTTAATTGTAGATTGGTATGGAACAGTAAGGATGTGCGGGGGTGCGGGGGGGGGCAATGCAAGGACTTTTCTTTGTGATTTCAAGGAACAGCCTTTTGTTGGCTTTATGTGGGCTGTAATTTTGGGATTAATGATCCAACTGAGAGAGGGCTATAATTTTTCTATCCCCCACTATATAATCAGGATGTATTGTAAATAAATGTAATGTGAAAAGCAGGACGTCAGTAGGGATAACAATGGGCAATAGAAATGACTGTGCCACATTCTCCTGATCTTAAAAATGGATAGAAAATTTTGAAACATTAATAAAGATTGATCATCTCTGAGTCCTGAGCTTCATGGAATTATTTTCATTTCATATGTGGCTCGTTCTGACTTTGTTGCCTTTCTTTCATGAATATCGATATTGCTGGCTAGTCCTTCATTTATAGCCCATCTGAAACTGCCCCCAAAAGACAATTAAATGTTAACTGCATTATTGTAGGTCTGGAGTCACATATGGGCCAGACCAGCTAATGACGGCAATTTCTTTCCTAAATCAATTTTTCTAATTGACCCATTCCAAGAGATTATTACATACCTCTGGAGTGGGTGGGTCTTGAACCGGGCCTGCCTGTCTAGGGGTAGGGACACTAACACTGGACCACGAGAGTCATCTTGTATGAATGATCCAGATTTTCTTTTTCTCTCCTGACAATTAACAATGGTTTCACAATCAGCATTAAACTCTGAATTCCAGATGTTTATTATTGAATTCAAGCTCCATCATCATCCCCAGAACATTACTTGCATCTCTGGATTTATAGTCAAATGGTGATACCAGGAGGCCATCATCACTGCAGAGGCCGCTGTGTTTGTTCCTTCAACCTTAGTTAATCATCAGCTCACCATCCACTTCTGCAGACAAGAACATTTTGCTGCTTTCCTGCATCAGGATGCTTCTTCCATTGTTTCAGTTTTGTCTATTGTTGTAACTTACTTGCAATGCAGAATATAGTTAGATCAGGTCTGCACTCAGGTAAATTAACTTTAATTGGTTTTATTAAACAGAATGTGGTACACTACAGAGGGAAGGGGAAAGCCTGCCTGACAGCCTACACACTCAAAATCCCAGTGCCATTTTTATCCATCACTGTGACATAATAAGTCTCTGGTTATCCCATCTTACCACACAATACAGCTGAAATAGTCATTTCTCTTCAGGTCAGATCATTCCTCAAGTTCATCTGCCAGTTTTAACATGGTATATTGGTGCATGTGTTTGGGCTCCTATGAATTAGGAGGATTTGAGTTTGTGCTTCCATTTCCTGTGCAGGATGTTACCAATATCAGCTGATCCACCAAGGGAGACAAAGAACAGAAAGTCAACAACCCTCACACATGTCAGAGCAACACTGGTGAAGACTTTGAGTCAGGTTCCACTCCAGCCGAGAGTTGACAACTCTCCCACAATGGCTTGACATACTCGGATTGGCATCAGTCTTTCATTGCTCAAGAGTTACTAGTGGTCATTTAGAAAAAACTGTTGTATATACTCGTGTATAGGTCGAATTTTGAAGACAGTGTTTTAATATGAAATTAAGGGGTCGACTTATCCATGAGAAATCGTTTTTGAGGGGATGAATATTTATGGGAAATTTACCTTCCCAGCAGCCCCATGGTCCCTGGGTCTAGAACATTCTCTATAATATGTTCGAGCTGCGGAAAACCGTGGGTAACTGAAGCCGACTCCATGGATATGGTGGTCACCCTGTACTGTGGTACTATTACAGTAATTCTGAAAACCTGGAGCAGACCGTGATGGCTGACAGACTGGAAGACCCGGAATGGAGCGGTATGGCCAGCAGACTAGAAAGCCAGAGCAGAGTGCAACGGGAAGGCACACTGACTCATAAATGTTCATCTGTAACTGTGAAGAACTAGGGTCAACTTATACATGAGCTATATGGAAAATACAAGAATTTGGGGCCAAATATAAAGACCATTTTATACATGAGATTGACTTATATACGAGTATATATGGTAGCAAGATGCTCTTTTCCAAGAAAGAATTTTGCTGAGGTAAGATGCATGCTCAATGCTAACCTGTTTGTAACCCTTCCCATAAAATGGACTGCTCAAATATTCAATATTCCCTTTAAGATGTTGTGTGCATCCAATTTCTGCAATGTGTGATATCAATCTGTCATTTCTGTTTGTGTTGTGAAGTTTTTTTTCTTTCATGGATTGCAGTTGCTGTCTCAGAATTAGCTTCTCCTGATACTGCAGCCAAGTTTTATTCGAGTTTAACTGCTGACTGATCTCGTTCCAGTTCTGACAAGGGGACACTGGACTCAAAATGTTAACTATCTCATTCTCTCCAAGCATGCTGCCAGACCTGCTGAATTTTTCCAGAATTTGCTGTTTTTGTTTTGTTTCTCAAGCTGTTTTGAGTTGCTCAAATCTTCCTGGCATTTACTGTTTTGTTCCTGAAGAGTTTCCAAATAATTTTGAAGCTTCAGGTTTTACATCCTGGGTTCTCCTGACTCAATCGAAGTTGTAGCCTTCTGTTAGTTCAGTATGTTCTCTCTGTCATAACCTGCTCTATTAATTATCCAGACTCACCAGCAGTTGTTTTCCCATGGAAACCTGGACGTTAGACTTGTTGCTTTTGTGGTTGTTTGGCTCCTCTATGCCATGTTTAATTTCTTACACTGGAGCATAACTGCATTTATCTTTGAAGGGATTGTCTCATGAGTGAATTACAACTGCTTGTTATGTGTGCTGTGCATTGCCACATGCTTCTGCGGTTCAGACATTTTCTCCAACATTGCTTTGAGCTCAAGCCAATACTTCTGTAGCTGCTCCTGTTGAGCCTGATCTGTTTGCCTATCTTCCTGTCTTTCCATTGGATTAATGGTACTAAACTTGTATCATTCTAAATGTACCCTGCTTCTTGTCTTTCTCTTCTAGCTCCTCATTCACGTTTATGAACTGGATGGGGCCATTGGCTAAAGACTTCATCACTCTGAGAATGATAAGATTGGATTTCTCCTGAGTTAGTTGTGTATCCTTCATTTCATTGTTCTCTCCACAACCTAAGATTTTAGCTCCATCAATTCAAAAAAAAGTGAAGAGTTCTATTCTTCTTTCTTGTTCAGTTTCTCAAAAATTATCTGTTGTGTCTCTTATCGTTATGGACCAGACCAAACCCCTTAAAAATATACTAAGAAGATTGTCTATACCCCAATTTTATTCTTACTTTTAGGGGCAAGTTTAAGGCATTGTGTTCTGGTTTCAATTTGATTGGTCAAACTACCATGCTTGAAGCAAGGCACACTTTATTCTTATGCAATAATTAAAATACAAACAAAAGAAAGAAGAATTGGAATAATTTAACACTATTGGAAAACTTAACAGAATAATCGATTGTTTCACTACAAACAGCGACTTTTCCAATATAGTAACATCCCTTAAACACACCCTTGGCAAAGGCAAATTCAGTAAAATAGATTGTCTCACATGCAATTCTAGTAGTAGGAAGAGAACCCAAGCTTTTAGCTGTAACAGAGAGAGAAATAACAGCTTCCACATCCAGCTTCAAGACCCCAGCAACTACTGAAACTTAAACTAAAATCCTGGTTCTGTGGGAGATTGACCCCACCCCTTCATGCTGCTTCTATTGTTCCAACTTATTAAAAAACCCAAGGACTCACAAGCTGTTTACTTTATTGACTTGTAACTGACCACTCTTCACCTCTGTTTCAAACTATCTTCATTTTAAAAAGGACTAAATACACCTCTTAAAGCTATAATATTGTCACATTATATTTGCCAAATTCAAGGATTGTGAATAGTGTAAGGTCATGGCATGCTGATGTACCTTCAATTGCTGGTCCTGCAGCATCTATGTAGAACATCTGTGATGTTCAGGTAAATTAACTGTTTGTTAGCTCTTCATTTGAAAATCATAGAATGAGCCTTTCTTCTGCAGCTTCTCTCATAACTTGGACTGTGGATTCTGGACATTTCTGTTTAATTAACACAAATTCTAATTGTCCAATGTAGTACAGGACTTTAATGTGGCTCTGACTTGATCTTCTAAATATGGACCATATTTTTGGGGTATCTATTAGCTCTTCAGCTGTTAATCCTGATCTGCTAAATCTGTATAGACCTTTATTCCCAATTGCTATGTAAATGTAATGGCTTCTTTTTTCTGCATCAGACACTCCTGAATCTAGAACTACCAGAATGTTAGTTATTTAAGTGGTTCAAATTCTGTTAGGAGGTCTGCTGTGTCCCAATTTAAATTAAGGAATTTTGTGATTTTCCAACAACATGCCTTTGCATTCCCCTGCTTGCTATCTCTCCAGTATGCACTTTGACCACTTGCTTTTCTCAAATATGTTAAACTGGCCTCTTGTTAGGGATTTGTTTGCTTGTCAGAAAGCTGTTTGCAACACTCTGCAGTGTATTAACAGACAAAAACTTCAAGGGTTGCCTCATGCACTTTAACTGGATTTAAGACTTTCTACTGGACATTTCATATGTAGATTTCATGTGCCTGCTGACTTCAAGCAGGATAGGTCTCATCAATGTGATGGTTTGCACCATTGTTCAGGACATCAAGTTAATGATATTAGGCTAATAATCTGTCCATCATCAAGGATTGATTAGCTCTGTGGGTTAATCTATTTAAAAACAATGAAACACATTATAAGTTATGAAGCAGAAATTACAGCAAACCAACTGATTTCTGTGTAGGCACCTTGTAAACCAATAACAGATTAACTGCCAGGCTGATGTCAACATGGTATACACACAGCACACAGAGTACTTAAGAATGAATTCTCTTAAAGACAAGATCAAAATTAAGAAAAATGCCATGACAATATTCAAAGAGGAGCATTGAATTAATTCTCCTTTGGAGAGTACTTAGTCTTCATCCCAAGTGAAGGCCAAGTTCAAACAGTAGAAGGAGTATGTAAAAACCCAAACATCACACCCATTCCTCTGTCCAAATCTCACCTGTAGCAGGCTAGATCCAGCTTTGGACTTTTAGTCACTTCAGGAATCACAACACCATATTAAGCATCTGTTCCCATAGAAGAGAAGGAGAATAGCAATGAAAGAGATTCTCTGCTTGTTATCACACTGCTGTTGGTGGGATTATGGTGCCACAAATTTGGCTTTTTCCTCTTCCTCATCTACAAGCTGCCGTCATCCATTACCTCGGTCTCAGATAATCATTGTTGTACAAACTACAGAGTTAATCATCGGAACGACTGTAACCATTGTCTTCAGCCTCTGCTACAAACCCCAGGCCCTGGCAATTGACTCCATCCCTCTTCAAGGTCATTATTTGTGTTGTTTTTGACCTCATGCTGGGCATTCATGACTTTTGCTCAAGAAATCAATACAGCCGTAATCCTGGCTACGTCCCAAGGACTGGCTTCAAACTCTTTGAAGCACTTACATTGCTTTCTATTGGCTGTCTGAAAGAAGCCCAAAACCTGGCCTTTCTGTGAATCAGACAGGTGGGCATGCCAGGACTGTCTGCACTGAGCCTAGGTAAGATGGGCCATCATCCAAATCTACACTCCATCAATAAGGACTGGAGCACTTCCAAGCAATAAGGTCTTGGTTCCAAGTTAATGCTGAATAATCAGTTTTCAATACTTGCAAACATAACTTCTGGGGCTGGAGAGAAAGTGTGATGCTGAAAGCTTATATTCTGTTACAATCATCCTCATTCCCAACAGCTAACAAGATCCATCAGCCACACTTCCAGACTAAATCTTCCAAACCCAACACACCTCCCATCAGTTCGCAATAGTCCCACGTGAAGAAATCTCGTTCCCAAAGCTCTTGAGCTCAATACCTTGCCCGCTTCTGCTACCAAACAAAAACAGAGATTGCTGGAGAATCTCAGTAAGTCTGGCAGCCTCTATAGTGAGTGAAACAAGTCAAGAGATTTCAAGTCTGGTATAATTCTTATTCAGAACATTGCTTCTAAGCCTCATCATTAGCTTCCCACTGCTTGCAAACCCTGGATATCACTTTGTTTCTTTTAACCTTTCACAGGGTGTGGGCATTGTTGGTTTAGCAACCACGTGTTGCCTATCACTAATTGTCCTTAAGAAAATGGTAATGAGCAGTCCTTCTTGAACTGCTGCAGTCCATGGGGTGTAGGTTTGTGCATAGTGCTGACAGATGGGAGTTCCAGGATATTGTCCCAACAATAGTGAAGGAATAAAGGTGCTATAATTCCAATTCAGGGTAGTGTTCTCCTCCCAGGTGAGCTTGCAACCAGCAGTGATCCCTTGCATTTGCTCTCTTTGTCCTCCTGGTTAATTGAGGTTGCAGGTTAGAAGGGTGGAAGGAAGTCTGGTAAGTTGCTGCAACATGTCTTATGGTATAACACACCTAGTGAGTTTATAACTAAACCACCCTTCCTGCGGCTCCGATACCAATGTTGTTGTGCTCAACATTGACATAGATCAGCTGTCCACCTTTCCACAGCACACAGATCACATCCTTGGATAAAACTCCTGGACCCAAGCCCAGTCAGCAACCCCTGCTACACTCTGAGATACAACCTCCATGGCTTTTACATCTTAGTTTGATCAAGCACTGAAAGGTGTGGCATGGAAACTTCCAATGGTAAAGGACTCGGGGAAGGGGGTTGGAGCTAGTCTTCCTATCTTGTGCTGGAGTTCAAATGGGTGCATTTCATTCCTTTATGTTCACCTCAGAACTCAAACTAAGCAAGTAAATACAATGCTTCATCCAATAGTGACAAGCAACTGCAAACATGAGCAAAGTAGATTCTGTTTGTTATCATCTTGTTGTTTGTGGGAGCCTGCTGTGCACAATTGGGACTTTGATTTTTCCTACTTTACAACAGCGACAGTCTTTTGGAAGTACTGCATTGATTGTAAAATGCTCTGGGACATCCTGAGGTATTTTGAGAATTTCCTTTCCCGAAGCCAGGAGGATCAGGGGGCTTGCTAGAAAAGATTTCTGCTCTTACTTTTCACTTCCGTAACTATAACTATTTCAACACAAGATCTGCCATGAGATTTTCCCAGAGTCCTTCAGTTTCCAGCTCAGACTGTGCTTCTGACTCCCTTTCCCTCTCGATGTGAGAGCAGTCGGCATTCATGGTGCAGCAGTGGTTGATGGCAGCTATTTGGGTCTTTCTTTTCCTTCTTTATTCTTTCACATGGACAAGGCAGGCACTTGTTGACCATCTTTATTTGCCCTTTTAACCAAGTGAAAACAGCAGGTAAGAGTCATAGAGTCATAGAGATGTACAGCACGGAAACAGACCCTTCAATCCAATTCGTCCATACTGCCCAGATATTGTAAACTAATCTAGTCCCAAATGCCAGCACAAGGCCCAAATCCCTTTAAACCCTTCCATTTCATATACCCATCCAGATGCTTTTTAAATGTTGTAATTGTACCAGCCTCCATCACTTCCTCTGGCAACTCATTCAATACATGCACCACCCTCTGCATGAAAAAGTTGACCCCTAGGTCCCTTTTAAGTTTTTCCCTTCTCACCCTAAACCTATGCCCTTGAGTTCTGGACTCTCCCACCCCAGGGAAAAGACTTTGCCGATTTACTCTATCCATGCCCCTCATGATTTTATAAACCTCTATAAGGTCACCCCTCAGTCTCCGACGCTCCAGGGAAAACAGCCCCAGCCTATTCAGCCTGTTCCTATACCTCAAATCCTTCAACCCTGTCAACCACTAATGCTGTAGGATTGGAGTCAAATGTAGACCAATAAGGCATGAGTGAAACAGATGGTTCTCATGATAGCTTCACTGTCAACAGCTTCCAATTCTGCAATTATTAATTGAATTCCAATTCTAAGTATTTGAAGAGCTGTGAAGGATTTCAGCCCATTGCTCCAGACCAAAAGCTTAAGCTTTTTCTTTACAAGGCTAGCAACATTACCATAATGTCACCTTCACAATGCTGCTGTGAATTGTGACACAAGGTGTAAGGCAGTGAGGGGGTGGATACTGAATTATGCACCCATTGATCTGATGACCATCGTGTGGTGTTGCTATGTGCCCTGGTTTCTATCCATCCTGCACCTAATCGCTCCCAGAAACACCCCCTCAGGGTGAATCACCTCCTCAAGGTGAAATACCCCATCAGGGTGAAGCACAACCTCGTGTGAAACACCCCCCTCACAGTGAATCACAGAGTGAAATACTCCCTCAGAATGAATCACCCCCTCAGAATGTAATACCTCCTCAGAGTGAAACACCCCTTCATAATGTAATACCTCCTCAGAGTGAAACACCCCCTCAGAATGAAATAGCCCCTCAGAGTGAAACACCCCATGAGTGAAACACCCCCTCAGAATGAAATAGCCCCTCAGAGTGAAACACCCCATGAGTGAAACACCCCCTCAGAATGAAATACCCCCTCAGAGTGAAACACCCCCTGAGTGAAACACCCCCTCATAATGTAATACCCCCTCAGAATGAAATACCCCCTCAGAGTGAAACACCCCCTGAGTGAAACACCCCCTCATAATGTAATACCCCCTCAGAATGAAATACCCCCTCAGAGTGAAACACCCCTTCATAATGTAATACCCCCTCAGAGTGAAACACCCCTTCATAATGTAATACCTCCTCAGAGTGAAACACCCCCTGAGTGAAACACCCCCTCATAATGTAATACCCCCTCAGAATGAAATACCCCCTCAGAGTGAAACACCCCCTCATAATGTAATACCCCCTCAGAGTGAAACACCCCTTCATAATGTAATACCTCCTCAGAGTGAAACACCCCTTCATAATGTAATACCTCCTCAGAGTGAAACACCCCCTGAGTGAAACACCCCCTCATAATGTAATACCCCCTCAGAATGAAATACCCCCTCAGAATGTAATAGCCCCTTAGAGTGAACCATCCCCTCAGAATGTAATACCCCCTCAGAGTGAAACACCCCCTGAGTGAAACACCCCCTCAGAATGTAATACCCCCTCAGATTGAACCACCCCCTGAGTGAAACACCCCCTGAGTGAAACACCCCCTCATAATGTAATACCCCCTCAGAGTGAAACACCCCCTGAGTGAAACACCCCCTGAGTGAAACACCCCCTGAGTGAAACACCCCCTCATAATGTAATACCCCCTCAGAGTGAAACACCCCCTGAGTGAAACACCCCCTGAGTGAAACACCCCCTGAGTGAAACACCCCCTCATAATGTAATACCCCCTCAGAGTGAAACACCCCCTGAGTGAAACACCCCCTGAGTGAAACACCCCCTCAGAGTGAAACACCCCCTGAGTGAAACACCCCCTCAGAGTGAAACACCCCCTCAGGGTGAAACACCCCCTCAGAGTGAAACACCCCCTCAGGGTGAAATACCCCCTCAGAGTGAAATACCCCCTCAGAGTGAAACACCCCCTCAGAGTGAAACACCCCCTCAGGGTGAAATACCCCCTCAGGGTGAAATACCCCCTCAGAGTGAAATACCCCCTCAGTGAAACACCCCCTCAGGGTGAAAAGGTGAGGTGCTACCGATATCTATTACATGAAGGTTCGTTTTGTGGAACGCAATGCTCTTCCTTTCTTTCGAGAATATTCTTATGGATGGCAAATATTTTGGTGCCTGCTTTGCCCACCAATTCCAGCATTTATCGGACAAAGTGTTTAATTCATCTCTGAGAGCCAAAGAGTTTTCATTAAGTAGTTACAATCATTCAGGCAATGTTTTCACAGACAGTTCAGTACAGTGCCCTGATAACATTTGCAAGTGATTCCATGGATTTAATTATTTTAGTTCTTCACAGTGTGAATAGATGACAATCAGCCTTGCAGTTTTATTGCCATCTATTCTGATTTTTAAATTTGTAGCTGACAAGAGGAACGAGATAAGTTGGTAAAATGTGGTCTATTGTGACGGAAGAAGGGAAGCCTTTTTTCTTGAATAATATAGCGCATTTCCTTTTGAACTTTGTACCTGCACTGATTTATGAGGCAAGAAAAGGGACAGTAATCAGCTAGTACCAGCTGTTGGTAGCCGATAGCCTGGGAGCCTCTCTTCAACAGTATTCAACAGACTATAAATTGGCAGCTGTTGTCTTGCCTCTGACTGTTTAATCGGTTGAAAGCAAAATTTACCGTTCATTGTCCTAGAGATACAGCACCACAAACCAGTCCCTGCTAAAGATTGATTTTAAAAAGTGCCTGTATGAATGCATTTCTCCCTTGTTGCTTCTGCAAGGTGTAAAGGACTAAGACCGCAGTGTTCCATTCTATGCAAATGCCTATCCAGAACAAACCTGTAGGAAATCCGTTCTGTATGACTCAGACCCTGATGCTAACAGAAGCACCTGGAATGTGGCCCCACCCCATGCTAAATCTGGACTGTCTGCACAGTATCCTAACCTGCGCTGACCCTGCACATCACTATACAATCCATAACACATCCCAAGTATTGCTGAACTTTGTCCAGCAGACTTTAACTCTGTCATGTAACCCAAACTGAGCTGAACCTTGTCCAGTTATCCTGCACAACCTGTAATGTAGCCCCAATCCATGCTGCTCAGTGTCCAACGGGATGTTTCCCTGACAAATTCCAGTGGCTGTGCTCTGAAGCTGAAGGGATGGAATTCCTGGCAGCACGACCATTTTCACTTGCCTCTGATGTGACTCCAGGCATGGTCTCTGATTTCCTACGGTTTCAATTTTATGAGGGCTCCTTGATGTCCCATTCAGTCAAGTGGTACCTTGCTGTCATGCACAGTTACCTCGCCTCACTTCTACACTTCTATTATCCAGACTTTGGCCAAGCCTGCCTTAGGGCAGAGAACTCAGACTGCAGGTTATTGTTAAGTGAGTGCCACTATTAACAACTTCTTCACCTATTCTGCTGATGATTGAGAATATGTTGATTGGACAGCAATTGACAGTGTTGCATTTGTCAGGCTAATGGTGCACAAGACTTTCTGAGCAATTTTCCATGTTGTTGCATTGAGGCCAACGTCATAACTGTACTGGAACAAGAATGGCTAGTTCTGGAAGGTGGGGCGGGGCTTCAAGATATTTTAAGAGTGCATAGCCTTTACCATATCTACTCAAACATTTCTTGAAATCATGTGGAGTTAGCCAAGTTGACTGAAGGTTGGTATCAGTTGATGGGGAGACCTCAGGAGAAGGCTGAGATATGTCACTCATTTGGCACTTCTGCCCGAAAATGCCAGTGAGTACTTCTGCTTTGTATTTTACATTCGGATGCTAAACTCTGCCATCAGCCCCATTGTCCTGCCTTCTCCCCATAACCTTTGATCCTCTTTATTAATCAAGAACCTATCTTTGTCCTAAATTCACTCATGACAACTTTTACTGATCTCTGTGGCAATGAGTTTCACAGATTCATCATCCTGTGGCTGAGGAAATTCCTCCTCATTTCTAAAGGGTTGTCCCGTTACTCTGAGGCTGTGCCCTCGGGCCTTAAGTCTCTCCTATTAGTGGAAATATCTTCTCCATGTCTACTCTATCCATGTCTCTCAGCATTTTGTAAGTGTCAATTAGATCCTCCTAAACTCCATCAAGTGCAGATTCAGAGTCTTCAACCATTCTTTGTATGACAAGGCCATTATATCTTGCCCCCCCCCCATCAGGTGATTAATTGTTTCCCATTGTTCATGACTGAAGTGGTATCACTGCAGAGCTTTAACCCAATCCATTGGTTGTGGGATCACTTTCCTCTGTATATAGCTATGGCATGATTTTGCAGCTGTTTAGCATGGATGTGGTTCTGTGTTGTAGCTTCACTGTGTTTACCTAATACTGCTTTTGATGAGTTTTTCCTAGCTCCTTGATAAACTAGAATTCTTCATTCAGCTAGATATTGATGGCGGAATGAGGAATATGATGAACCATGAAGTTATTGATTTTGGTGTCACACAGTTTTGCTGTTGTTTGTAAGCCCAGTAGCTCATTGTTATTTTGAGCTGTTCACAATTACTGTGGTGTATGTTTCAATCCAGAGGTTTTCGTGTTGCTCTGGATCCAGCATTAGTTGCAGAATCACAGGAGCTTACAGCTCTTCAGGCCATCAAACATCTACAAATCTCCCAGCTCAGCGAGCAAACTCATAACCCAAGACTCTATTATTTTCTTTATAAGAGCAGTTTAGTTTAGTTAAATACTCTCACTATTCCTCTATAACTCTGCAAATCAGTTCTCTTGGGTACGTGTCCAATTGCCTTTTATAACTCCAATCCTTTCAGACAGTGGGTTTCAGATCTTACCATACTCAATGTGAAGACGTTCCTTCTCATTTTAACTTCAGACCTAAACAGAGATTTGTTAAGGTATGGCATGACTTCTATGTTTTTATGTTCAACCATATTTAAAAAGCCAATTTGCTTTCTTAACGACTTTATCAAATTTATCTCCCATGTTCACAATTTCTGGCAGTTACACCCACAGCTACTTCTTTTCTCATAACCCCTTCAGAATGGAGCCAAGTAGATTCTCTTGTTGCTCCTAAAGTGCTTCACTTCACACCTATTCAGATTAAACTGCATCTGCCACTGGTCTGCCCATTACACCTGGCTGTCAATGTCCTTCAAAGATCTGCTACTATCGTGCTTACTCTTCACGAGGTTGTCAAGTTTTGTCCCATCTGCAGACTCCAAACCTAAACCCCCCATAAGACCATAAGCTATAGAAGCAGAGTTAAGCCATTCACCCATCAAGTCTGCTTCACCATTTGATCATGGCTGATATGTTTCTCAACCCCAATGTCCTGCCTTCTCCCCATAACCTTTGATCCTCTTTACTAATCAAGAACCTATCTCTGTCCTAAATTCACTCAATGACGACTTCCACAGATCTCTGCAGCAATGAGTTTCACAGATTCACCTCCCTCTGGCCAAAGAAATTCCTCCTCATCTCAGTTCTAAAGGGTTGTCCCTTCACTCTGAGGCTGTGCCCTCAGGTCTTAAGTCTCTCCTATTAGTGGAAACATCTTCCCCATGTCTACTCTACCCATGTCTCTCAGTATTTTGTAAGTGTCAATCAGATCCCCCTTACCCTCCTAAACTCCATCAAGTGCAATCCCAGCGTCCTCAACCATTCCTTGTATGACAAGGCCATTATATCTGGGATCCTTCCTGTAAACCTCCGCTGGACCCCCTCCAATGCTTAGATGTCCTTCTCTAGATCCCCTGGCCCAAAACTGCTCATATTCCAAATGTGGTCTGACCGCAGCCTTTTGCAACATACCTCTGCTCTTGTATTCTAGCCCTCTGGAAATGAATGCTAACATTGTATTTGCTTTCCTAACTGCCAACTGAACCTCCATGTTAACCTTAATGGAGTCCCTTTTGCTTCAGATTTCTGAAATCTTTCCCCATTTAGAACATAATCTTCACTGCCATTCTTCCTACCAAAGTACATAATCTCATACTTTCCTACACTGTATTCCACCAGCCACTTCTTATCCACTCTCCAAACCTATCTGAGTCCACCTGCAGCCTCCCCAGCTCCTCAATGCTACCTGTCCTTCCATCTATCTTTGTGTCACCTACAAATGTAGCAGAAATGCCACAAGTTTCTTTGTCCAAATCATTATTGTTTAATGTGAAGAGTTCTGGTCCCAACACAGATGCCTATAGAGTTCCATTAGTCACCAATTGCCATCCTATAAAAGATCCTTTTATCCCCATTCTCTATTTTCTGCCAGTCAGCCAATCCTCTATCCTCACCAGTACCTTACCCCTAACTCCATGGGCTTTTATCTTATTGAGTAGCCTCCTGTGCGGCATTTTGTCAAAACTTTCTGGAAATCCAAACAGATCACGTGCACTGGCAGTCTTTTCTCTAACTTGCTTGTTACCTCCTCAAAGAATTCAAACAGATTTGTCAGGCATAACCTCCCATGATGAAGCTGTGCTGACTCAGCACAATTTTACCATGCACTTCCAAGTACTTCGCAATCTCATCCTTAATAATGGACTCGAACCACTTGCCAGTGACGGAGGTCAGTATATTTTCCCATTTTCTGCCTTCCTCCCTCAGGAGCAATACATTAGCCATTTTCCAGTCCTCCGGCATGCTCCCTGACTCCAGTGATTCATGAAAGATCATGACCAATGCCTCTACAATCTTTTCAGCTATACCCTTCAGAACATTGGGGTGTTGTCCATCTGGGCGGGTGATTTATCCACTTCAGACCTTTCAGCTTCCCCAGCACCTTCTCCTTTTAGTGATGACATCACACTCACCTCTGTCCCTTGACTCTCTTCAAGTTCTGGTATGCTACTGACATCTTCCACCACTGAAACTGATGTAACATTTCGGTTCCTCCACCATTTCTTTGTGCCCCGTTGCAACTTCTCTAGGCTCATTTTCCAGTGATCAAGTGTCTATTCTTGCATCTCTCCTGCTCTTTATACAGCTAAAACAAACTTTTGCAATTTTCTTTTATTTTACTAGCTAGCTTACCATCATATTTAATCTTCTCTCCTTATTGCTTTTTCAGTTCTCCTCTGCTGGTTTTTAAAGGCTTCCCAATCCTTTGGCTTCCCACTAATCTACACCACATTGTTTGCTTTCCATTTTGCTCTTATGCTGTCCCTGTCTTCTCTTGACAGCTGCGGTTGCCTCATCCTCCCCTTAGTATGTTTTTTCTTCTTTGAAATAAACTTCTGCTGTGCCTCCTGAGTTACCCACAGAAACTCCTACCATTGCCGACCCATTGTCTTTCTTGCTAGGCTCGCCTTCCTATAAATTCCTGATGAAGGACTTATGCCTGAAACATCGACTCTCCTGCTCCTCGGATGCTGCCTGACCTGCTGTGCTTTTCCAGGGACTCTCGACTCCCCTTCCTATCAACTCTCTCCGGCTCCTCCCTTTGTAGTTACCGTGACTCAATTGTGACACTTCCAACGGATTCTAGCTTGTCCCTCCTAAATTGCAGGATGAAATCTATTATATTATGGTCACTGCCCCCTCGGAGTTCATTTACCTTCAGTTCTCTAATCAAATCTGCATCATTACACATCAACAAATCCAGAATTGTCTGCTCATCAGTGGGCTCCACCACAAGCTGCTCCAAAAAAAAAGATATCATGG
This sequence comes from Chiloscyllium plagiosum, assembly GCF_037043375.1. Taxonomy (NCBI): domain Eukaryota; kingdom Metazoa; phylum Chordata; class Chondrichthyes; order Orectolobiformes; family Hemiscylliidae; genus Chiloscyllium; species Chiloscyllium plagiosum. Next base: position 15,123,903 of record NW_028270170.1, on the reverse strand, counting down.
ACATTCCACAAGTTTCTTTTCTTGTGATCTGCTACCAACTTGATTTTCCCAGTTTATCTGCATTTTGAAGTTCCCCATGATTATTGTAACAGTGCCTTTCTTACATGCCTTGTTTTATCTCCCAATTTATCTCCAGTCTCAGACACTAGATGCAATACCCCACTTCGAGAGTTACCACTGCATGCTTCTCTTCCGTCAGAAATACATCCACTCAACACCACCATCTGCTTTCTGTCCCTTATTCAACTAACTTACCATCACCCCTTTAATATCTACATTCTGAACAAGGATGGGAGAAGGTATTTTATCTAATTCCTTTCAGAAGTTCTTTTATGCACAACTTTCTCCTTCACTTTGTCCATAGCCACTCGAGCAGCAAGTCTTCCTGAGCCCACTGGAGCTCAGCATCAGTCTGTGTATTACTCAAGTTTCCACCTGCTCAGCAACCCATGTTACTGACAGCGACCAACTGAACCACCCTCCAAGAAACGTTGCTGTTTCTCCCTCGAGACTTTGGAAAAGCTGTCAGGGTTCAAAATTGGAATCTTCTGGATCCCCGAGGCCTTGCCAGATATACCCATTTCCCACCCATCACCATTCTGTATCCCTGACCACCCCATACCTTTACCCTGGAGCCGAGAGTGTGATGTTGGAAAAGCACAGCAGGTCAGGCAGCATCCGAGGAGCAGGAGAATTGACATTTCAGGCATAAGCCCTTCATCAGGAATGGACCATTATGCCTGAAACATCAATTCTCCTGCTCCTCGGATGCTGCCTGACCTGCTGTGCTTTTCCAGCTCCACACACTCTCGACTCTGATCTCCAGCAACTGCAGTCCTCACTTTCTCCTTTTACCATGGAGCCCTTCACTTCAGTCCCTGCTTGAAACAACCTTTTAAAATTTGCACAAATGTTTATGAACTACCAACATTCTATATTGATGCGTCCATGCAGTGCTTGCCAATCTCATTGATAGTTATTGTTACATCTTCATGAATAAAACATCCGTATTTAAAGGTGATGAAATTACTCATGAGTTGGAAGACATCAGAAATCTATTAATCCTCAGAGTTCTATTTCTTGAGATATGTCTGTTAATCACACGGATATATATTTATACTTCCTATCAGTCAAGACAGTTGGTTGATAAATTATTGAAACAACAGAACTCTCTTTCAAAATATAAATCTGATGGACATAATAAAGAAAACATTCAGAACAAAGAACGAGGCTCTTTTCTGTTTGATTTCGGTGTATGGATTACATGATAGTCAGGAGATTATGATATGTAAGAAAATAGCTAAGGCGGACAAAAGTGAAATATAATTGAACACAATTATTTTAATCTAGAGTCCATTGTCTATTTGGAGGAAGTGAGGACTGCAGATGCTGGAGATCAGAGTCGAGAGTGTGGTGCTGGAAAAGCACAGCAGGTCAGGCAGCATCCAAGGAGCAGGAGAATCAACATTTCGGGCATAAGCCCTTCATCGGGAATGAGGCTTGTGGGTAGGGGCCGAGAGATAAATGGGAGGGGGTTGAGGTTGGGACCGAGGGTGAGACGAGGTGATCCAGTCCTTGTACACATCGATCCACCACGACAAAGGTCTCCAAGCCCTCTCTGTCTTCCTCTCACACTGTCCCAACCAGTCCCCTTCCCGATACGCTCATCCACCTGGCTGAACTGGTCCTCACCCTCAACAACTTCTCCTTCCAATCCTCCCACTTCCTCCAAAGCAAAGGGGTAGCCATGGTCACCTGCATGGGACCCACTATCCCTGCCTGTTTGTCGGGTATGTGGAACAGTCCATCTTTCACAGTTACATTGGCACCACCCCCCACCTGTTCCTTTGCTATATCAATGACTGTATCGGCGCCACCTCGTGCTCCCACGAGGAGGTTGAACAGTTCATCAACTCTAGCAACACCTTCCACCACGACCTCAAATTCACCTAGACCATCTCGGACACCCCCCTCCCCTTCCTGGACCTCACCATCACCGTCTCTGGCAACCAACTAACCACGGACATCTACTACTGCCAATCCCCAGAGCTACCTAGACAACACTTCCTCCCCCCTACCTCCTGTAAAAATGCCATCCCTTATTCCCAATTCCTCTGCCTCTGCCGCATCTATTCCCAGAATGATCAATTCCACCTCAGAAAGTCCCAGATGGCCTCTTCTTCCAAGATTGCAACTTCCCTCTCCACGTGGTTGACAATGCCCTGCAACACATCTCCACCACTTCCCGCACCACCACCCTTGAACCCTACCCCTCCCAACCAAACAAGTACAGAACACTCCCCCGGTCCTCACTTTCCACCCCACCAACCTCCGCATACATCACATCGTTCTCCGCTACTTCCGCCACCTCCAAACGGACCCCACCACCAGAAATATATTTCCCTCCCCACCCATATCAGAGAGACCATTCCCTTCGCGAATCCCTCGTCAGGTCCGCACCCCCCACACCAGCCCATCCCTCACTCCTGGCACCTTTCCCTTCCATCGTAGGCAGTGCAAAACCTGTGCCCCCACTACTCCCCTCACCTCCTTCCACATCCATCAGAAATTTACCTGTACCTCTACCAATGTCATCTACTGCACCCGTTGCACCCGGTGGGGTCTCCTCTACACGGGGAGACAGGGTGCCTACTTGTGGATTTTTTCAGAGAACATCTCGAGGACACCTGCACCGAACCAACCGCACCGCCCTGTGGCTGAACACTTCAATTCCATCTCTACCAAGGACATGCAGGTCCTGGGCCTCCTCCACCGTCAAACCCTTACCACTCGGCGCCTGGAGGAAGAATGCCTCATATTCCGCCTTGGGACCCTGCAACCACATGGGATAAATGTGGATTTCAACAGCTTCCTCATTTCCCCTCCGCCCACATTATCCCAAGCCTCCAATTCGGCACCGCCCTCCGGACCTGTCCATCGCTCCCCCTCTGACCTTTCACCTTCTCCCACACCTTCACCCACCTATACTTTCTCAGCTACCTCCCCCCCAACCCCCCCATTTATCTCTCAACCCCAACCCACAAGTCTCATTCCTGATGATGGGCTTATGTCCGAAACGTCAATTGTCGTGCACCTCAGATGCTGCCTGACCTGCTGTGCTTTTCCCAGTGGCATACTCTCAATTCCTTTGGCTATTTCTCTGGGCAAAACCAAAGGTTAAAACTTCCAATAGGAATTATGTAATTAAAATTGCATAATTAAAATGGTGCTTGATTATGGCAATTTATGCACCTTTTACTGTATTTTCATGAATACATGTAACAATAAATTACAACATTAAATGTAAACAGTGAATAAACTCTCTTGTCATGTTGCTTTGGAAACATGCCGAAGAGTTTTGCTTTAAGACTGACTGGTTACGAAGAAGGCAAAGTGCAGAAAAATCTTCAGTTTAGATTTTTGTAGACCTCTGTCCATTGCATCTTAACAGCATATATAACTATTGGGTAATTGCCTAAGATCCACCAGGTCTGATCTTGCTGCTGTGTTGTGAAGAGATCTTTCCCTGAACTTGAACAATTTTCCATTTTTGACCGACCCCTACTTTCTCACGAAAGTGAAAGGTAAAGTTGCTATTCTCTTACCAGACTGTAGGGCTACTCACTTGTAAGAGAGACAAGTGCAGGTTTAACCTGGGGGTATAGTGTTGTATAGTAATCTACTGTTCCACGTATTTATGACAAAATGTCTGTAAGTCGCTATAATCTGGCAGCATTTTAATTACATAAATTATAAAAAGAAATAAATCATGCAAAGTTTGGACAAATTTCATTTTTTTTCTGCTCAGTTCATGGCTTCTTGATTTCCTGAATGGCTCTGGGACAACTGCTCACACTCTACAGCTGCCAAACCATTCCCTGAGGCTGTAAGACCAAGGAGGAAGCAGCCCCCACTGCCGCTGATCAGACCCAGACCGTCACTTCCACCCACTTCACCCTCCCACCCCTACTCACTCCCCCCCAATCCCCCATCCACTCAATCCTCCAGTCGTCGCCATCACCAGGAGACTGTCCCAATTCTCGAGGACTAGGGGCCCACCTCAACCTCCACGAGCCAACTGGCCATCCACAGTAACCCCCAAGGGCCGAGAGATCACTCACTCTGTCGCTGCCATTGGAGACGCCACCAAAAACATCAGAGGAGAAGGAAGGATTCCCATTTGTCGATGCTGGAACAGCTGCCCGACCACCGTGGCAACAAGGAATGATCTGGATCCACCTCTCAACCTCAGCCGCAGAAAGGAGAAAAGATTAATTTGGTTCAAAAGTTAAAAGGAATTGAATTTTAAAAAGATTGAGTCTTGTGAGAGGGGGCGACTGGGCCCCTGCGATCCCCAAACCCTTCCTACCTCACCTCAGGTGAGGGGAGAAGTTCAGAAGATGATCCCTTCATTGTAATCCCATCTGGTGCAGTATTGAACCTGTGCTGGTTCGCAGCCATCACTAGCCATCAAAGCTATAAAAAGCACTCACTTTCCAACTAACTCCACCCATACTGTGCTATTTATGCCACGTGGGAAGCAGCTCCTTGGCATGATTGTACAGTTACTGCAGGTTTCCAGCTGACACAAACAATACAGAGAACCATTTCACAACTGCAAGGTGTGTCATCCAGGAGTGCTGTCAAAATTGAAGTCAATGGGAATTAGAGAGAAGTCAGATCAGAGGGCAATCTCTCCACTGCTGGAGTCATATCCAACACAATGGGGGATGACTGTGAATTGTTTTTGGAGCCAATTATCTCACACCTAGGACATTTCAGTCAGAGTTTAATGTATTCTCCAAAAGGAGGGAGCCATGTCAGAGTCCCGCAGTTTTGAGTGTCAGCCTCAAGTTTGAGCCTAAATTCCTAAAATGGGACTTAAAATCAGAACCTTTGGATTCCAAGGTAAGTGCCATACAAATGGAGCCTGAAGAGACAGGCTTGTTGAACATTCTCCTGAGTCCCAGTGTCTGACACTAAGTCTGGGATATCCTTCCTAAAAAAAATCATAGAATCCCCACAGTGTGGAAGCAGACCATTCAGCCCATCAAATCCACAGTGACTCTCTGAAGAGCATCCATCCAGACCGACCCCATTCCTGTAACCCTACATATCCCATAGCCTACCAGCCAGCCTGCACACTACAAGGCAACTCAGCACGGCCAATCCACCCTAACCTGCACATCTTGGAATGGTGGGAGGAAGCCAGAGCTTCCCTGGGATTATTTCTTCATTTTTATTAATTCTGGGAATTGCATATTAATGAACCTAAACCTACAACCCATTCTAAAAGAGGAAAGACTTAACAGCAATCCAGGTTTGTTCAATATATCATTTTAGTTGCATGACACTGTGATCTTTTGCTATAAATTCTGTGTCTTATGATCTTGCCCCACTAATTACCCGATGAAGGAGCAGCACTCCGAAAGTTGGTACTTCCAAATAAACCTGTTGGACCTTCACCTAGTGTTGTGTGATTGTTAACTTTGGACACTCCAGTCCAGTCCACTACTTTTCATCATTTATATAAATGATTTGAATTTGAGTATAAGAGGTCTAGTTAGTAAGTTTGTAGATGACACCAAAATTGGAGGTGTACTGGACAGCGAATAAGGTTACCTCAGATTACAATGGGATCTTGATCAGATGGGCCAATGGGCTGCAAAATGGCAGATGGAGTTTAATTTAGATAAATGTGAGGTGCTGCATTTTGGGAAAGCAAATCTTAGCAGGACTTATACACTTAATGGTAAGGTCCTCGGGAGTGTTGCTGAACAAAGAGACCTTGGAGTGCAGGTTCATAGCTCCTTGAAAGTGGAGTCGCAGGTAGACAGAATAGTGAAGAAGGCGTTTCATATGCTTTCCTTTATTGGTCAGAGTATTGAATACTCATGTTGCGGCTGTACAGGACATTGGTTAGGCCACTGTTGGAATATTGCGTGCAAGTCTGGTCTCATTCCTATCAGAAAGATGTTGTGAAACTTGAAAGGGTTCAGAAAAGATTTACAAGGATGTTGCTTGGGTTGGAGGATTTGAGCTACAGGGAGATACTGAACAGGCTGGGGCTATTTTCCCTGGAGCGTCGGAGGCTGAGGGGTGACCTTATAGAGGTTTATAAAATCATGAGGGGCATGGATAGGATAAATCGACAAAGTCTTTTCCCTGGGGTCGAGGAGTCCAGAACTAGAGTGCATAGATTTAGGGTGAGAGGGGAAAGATATAAAAGGGCAACGTTTTCACACAGAGGGTGGTACGTGTATGGAATGAGCTGCCAGAGGATGTGGCGGAGGCTGGTACAGTTACCACATTTAAAAGGCATCTGGATAGGGATATGAATAGGAGGGATTTGGAGGGATATGGGCCAGGTGCTGTCAGGTGGGACTAGATTAGGTTGGGATATCTGGTTGGCATGGACGAGTTGGACTGAAGGGTCTGTTTCCATGCTGTACATCTCTATGACTCTATGACCTCCACTTTATTTTCCATGTAACACACAGCGATTTATAGCAGTGGAGAGACAATTCTCTATTCTCGTCTAACAATGATAATTTCTGATATTTTTAAATGCCTTCAAGTAAAATGATGGACTCTCTTTGTTTGGCACGTTCTTGTTTTGATATAGATCATTTAATGTAAAAGATAACTTAACAGCAAAGGAGGAAGTCTTTCTGAGAGTCGCAGTTCTTGTGAGGCTCTCAGTAATGAAGAAGAAATCTTACATTTCTATAGTGCCTTTCAGAACGATGGTGTCTCCCGAATTATTTTACAGCCAATGAAATACTTATGAAGAACAAAGCTGCCGTGACACAACAGGGCAGCTGACTGGCACAAGCAAGCTCCTGTCAATCCAACACTGGGTAATATTGCCCTCTGGTGGCGCAGAATCCAATTACATAAAAAGAAAGCAAAGCAGGAAAAGAATGGTGTTTAAATATAAAATAAAACAAAGAGCCTGCTCCTGGGCCTGGTCAAACTAGCCATAAACGGCTCCAGGCAGTGGGCCGTGGAGGGGGTCATTATGGCCGACTGCCTGCCTCTCTTCCGCGGTATGTCAGAGCCCGTGTGTCTCTGGAGAAGGGGCATGTGGTATCCACCAACTCCCCCGAGCTGTTCAGGGAGAGGTGGGCGCCGCGGGAAGTGACGTGTATTATTTCCCCCCTCCAACTCTATTTTAATTTAATCCCTGCCTTCCCCTTAACTGTTTGATCACACAGTATTGCCCTTTGATGTGAAGGGCACTGCTTGTCACTGGCCACTTAGGTGTTTCCTTTCTTCCTAGTGGTGGAAATTGAATAAAGATTTGTGCACATTGTGTCTTTCACTGTGTCTCACACCTGCACACACACAAAACATGGGTGCGGGGGGAAAAATAAGCACTACCGCAGTTCGGCAGTGGTGAGGTTTGTTTTTAAAAAAGAAGAAAAAACACAGGAATGTCAGGGATTCTGTTCACACACACAAAAAAATAAAGTGCATTGCAAACACCTGTTTTAGTGTCATATGCCAACTCGGCTATAGTTTATTCATTTCTCTCAACCAAGTCATTAAAATATATTATAAATAGTTATTGCCCCAGCACTGATCCCTTTGCACTAGTTACATCATGAAAATGCCTGCTGTATCCCAACTCTCTAGCTTAGTTAGCCAATCCTCCATAAATACTTATGCCCTAACCCCAAAACCATGGGTTCTTATCTTATTATGTAGCCTTATGAACAGTATCTTATTGAACATGTTGAATAATTGCCCTTGAGGTGGTGGTGGAAGCTGCAGTCTTGAACCACTGCAATGCCTGGGGACACCCACAGTGCTATTAGGGAGGGAGTTCCAGGATTTTGACTCAGTAACAATGAAGGAACAGCCTTATATGTTCATCAAGCCAGGATGGTGTCTGTCATGATGGGGTTCTTGAAGGAGATGGTGTTCCCAAGTATCTGCTGCCCTTTTCCTTATGGATGGTAGAGGTTGCAGATTTGGAAGATGCACTCAGAAAAGTTTTGGTGAGTTACTGCACTGCATCTTGTAGATGGTAAACTCTGTAACCATTTTGCTTCAGACTTGAATTTGTTGGATGAGTAAAGATGGTCACTTTGGTGTCAAACACATGGTGTTGTGTTTGATTGTTATTGAAGGTACACTCACTCAGGGCTGCATTAGTTAACTCAGTTGGCTGGTTCGACCGTGCAAAATGATGTCAATAGCACTGGTTCAATTCCTGTGCCTGACTGCATTCACTGTAAAGGTCCCTGCCTTCTCAACCACACTCCTCGGCTGAATTGTGGTGATCCTCAGCTTAAACCCACAGCCGGTTTGCCCCTCCCTCTCTAATGAGGGAAAGATCTATAGTGACTTTCACTTCCCTTATCCAGGAGAGTAATCTATCTCTGTTTCTTCAATATAACACCACAAGAACTCTCAGGCTGACCTGGGAGAGCAGACAGCTTGTTGCTTTAATTTCTGTGCTGAAAGACAGCGCCACCAACAGTGCTCTTTCTGTATTGCAGTGTAATTTCTGTGCTCCTCCTGTCACTGGAGTGAGACTTTAACCCAATAATAAGAGACTGCTACCTGAGCCAAAGCTGACATGTGAATCGAAAAGCTCAAGTTTACATGGCAGGGTGCAAGATGTTTGAGTTATTTTAGAGATATTGTGGCTGCTATACTCATGTTGACTAATGAGTTTTTGATTCTAGTTTTTAGTTTGGTCATAACTCATTCTGAGTTCAACCAGCCATTTCTGAAACCTTTCCTATATCTGTCTTAAAACATATCCCATTCCTATTAGTTGTGGAGAAATGCATGTAATTAGAAATTAGTGGAAATCTATAAAGGGACCTGTTATGGACCCAGCCAGCCCCACTCAAAACATTTCAAGAAAGTAGCTCGGAGCCGAACATTGCTGGTTGTTTTAAGCAGGTGTATGGTGGATATTCTGGGAATGATATAGCTGGTCAAACCACTTAATTTTAAATAAAACAGACTTTATTTGCAAGATTACTGTATGAAACACAAACAAAAGAGAATAGAATACAGAATAACTTGATCTATTCAAAAACCAATAGATTATCCCAATTTAATGATGCTGTTCCAAATTCCTGCAGCAATCCCCATAAACACCCCTTGGCACAAAAGGTAAAATCAAACACAGGGTCTGACAGAAGTGGGAGAGATGGCAGAGGGATTCAGCATGGAACAACTTCCTCCATATAGCTGTTTCTTGGACCAGCAGCCTCACACTGACCGACTGCTTTCAGTGAACAGTCAGACTGCTAAAACCCAAACCAAAGGAAAGCTGAGCTGGGAGCACTGGCCACTCCCTTTTCATTGTACAAACCTTTTTTAACTTGAAAGCCTTTTTACCAAGGCAGTATCTGTTAGCTATAATCAAACTGACCCTAAAATCCATCCAAGCCAGATTTTTTGGTATCACTTCTTTTGTGACCTCTCTGGGAAAAAAAACCCAAGGACAGAATAACCTTGTTAAAAGAGCATCATTGTCACAGATCTGTGTTTTAAAGTGTAAAATTCACAAAGGAAATAAGCTTACTACATGGAAGGCCAATTGTAGTCAAGGCCAACTATATATTGCCATTGTTTGCAGGGGATTTAAAGGGAAAGCTGTCACTGTACTTACAATTTTGCTTTGAAAGGGAAATATTACAGTTAGAATAAATGGGGAGGATAAGCTACCACTGTCAAATAGCAGGGAGTGAGCTCTCATGACTTTGTAGAAATAGTTTGACAGATTTCAGCAAGAGATTCACTGTTGCTCAGAAACCATTTTTCTTTGTTAATGATCTTTTACGTTCAGTATAGATTGGTGTGAGATGTGTTTCATTCAGAAAATAAGAAATCCATATATTCCTTGGAAAATAAGTGTCTAAATCACTAGAGATGGCTATGCACTATAAGGTGAGTTTGTAGAAATGCAAGGGAAGCATTGAGGTCAATTTCCAAAGTGATAGAATCAAAAAGTGAGAAGGTTCTCCTAAACCCCACACTGAGAGTCACAGAGCTGTACAGCACAGAAACAGACCCTTCCATTCAACTCATTCGTGCTCACCAGGTATCCTATATAAATCTAGTCTCATTTGCCCTAACTTGGCCCATATCCCTCTAAACCCTTTCTATTCATATACCCATCCAGATGTCTTTTAAATGCTGTTGACGTACCAGTCATCACCACTTCCTCTGGCAGCTCATTCCATACAAGCACCACCCTCTATATGATAAAGTTGCCCCTTAGGTCCCTTTTAAATCTTTCCCTTCTCACCCTCAACCCATGCCCTCTAGTTTTGGACTCCGCTACCCTGAGTAAAAGACTTTGTCTATTTATCCTATCCATGCACCTCATGATTTTATAAACCCCTATGAGGTCACCTCTCAGCCTCTGACATTTCAGGGAAAACAGCCCCAACCTATTCAGCCTCTCCCTGTAGCTTAAACCCTCCAACCCTGGCAACATCCTTGTAAATCTTTTCTGAACCTTTTCAAGTCTCACAACATCTTTCCTATAGCAAGGAGACCAGAATTGAAAGAAGTATTCCGATAGTGGCCTAACTAATGTCCTGTACAGCTGCAACAGTTCTGCTGACAATGTTAAGACAGTGATGTAGAAGAGCTGGAAAAGGTGTAAAAGGGTTATACCAGAATTAAGATGTCGGAGCAATCAGGAAATATTGAATAGCTGGGTCTTTTTTCTGTAGAAAAGACTGAGAGGTAGTCAAGTCTTTAAGATGGTTAATTAAGGTGGACGTGCAGAAGATGGTTCTGTTTGTGGGCAAGACCAGAAATGGAGACCATAAATATGATAGTCACCAATAAATCCAACTGGAAGTTACAAAAGGAGAAATATATTTTATTCAACAATTGGCTAGAATGTGAAACTTGCTGCACATGGAGGTCAATAGCACAGATACATTTGATGTGAAGCCAAGTAAGCCTGCAAGGGAGAGCAATGCGATGGCTGCGATCTAGTGCAACCCCATATTATAGAAATATCGCACTTTAGAAACAGTGCTTAAAGTGTTGGCGATGTAATCGCATTACAGCCAACACACATTTTCAAAGTTCACACTTTAGAAACAGTGTCCTTAATTCGTAAACCGCGTTACTGCAAATTTGCATTAACAAAACACACATTAAAGCAGAATGACCTGTATATTGATTATATGTTAGATCAGGTCTACACAGAGTTAATCAAACAATAAACAGGTTTTAACAAATATATCCCAGTGAGAAAGAAGGGTTCTAGGAAGGGGATAAACCGACCATCAAATTAAAAGAGAATAAAAACATACAATGTGGTAAAGATTAGTAGCAAGCCAGAGGATTTGGGAAAATTTTAAAAACCAACCAGAGATGACCAAAACAAAATGATAAAATAAACTTTAAAGATAAAATGGCAAGTAAATAGAAATTAACACAAGAGGACAGGGGCAGTAGATACATGGGAACACCACCACCTCCAAGATCCCCGGCAAGCCACTAACCATTCAAACTTGGAAATATATCACTGTTCTTTCTGAGTCACTAGGTCAAAATGCTGGAACATAACATACCTCCCTAACATAACAGCAGTTTAGATTAGAGTGGTGCTGGAAAAGCACAGCAGACCAGGCAGCACCTGAGGAGCAGTAAAATCAACGTTTCGGGCAAAAGCCCTTCAACAGGAATGAAATGTCAATTTTGCCTGAAACATCGATTTTCCTGCTCCTCGGATGCTGCCTGACCTGCTGTCCTTTTCCAGCGCCATTCTAACCTTGATTCTAATCTCCAGCGTCTGCATTACCCACCTCCACCATAACAGCAGTATAAGTCTACTTATAGTACCTGGACTGCAGTGGTTCAAGAAGGTAACTCACCACCACCTTCTCAAGGGCATCTAGGGATGGGCCAGAAATGCTGGCCAGCCAGTGTCCCCCATGTCCCACAAGCGAATTGATAAAACAGGCTATTTGGCCCTTTCAGCCTGCTCTACCAAGTGATATTAGTAATTTACTAGAAGTAATGCAAAGATGAGCATCAAAACGTATTTAAATAATAAAAAGGAAAAAAGAGGCCAAAGTGAATGTAGGTCCCTTAGAGAATGAGGCTGGGGAAATAATCATGGGGGAACAAGGGAAATGCCAGAGGAGTCGAATGAACACTTTGCAGTAGTCCTCATGATAGAAGAAACTAGTGGCATTCAAAAAATATTAACTCAAGGAGCAAAAAGAGGAGAGGAAATAAATGCAGTAATTATCTCAAGAGGAAAAGTACGAGGCAAACTGGTGGACAAAAAGTTAAAAAGTCCCCTGCACTTATCCCAGGTTGCATCCTGGATATTAAAGGAAGTAGCTACAGTGATAATGACTGCACTGGTAGTAATCATCCAGAAATTCCTAAATACGATAAAAGTTGCAGAGGACTGGAAATTTGAAAATGTAACATCTTTATTTAAAAAGAGAAAGAGACAAAAAAAACAGTGAACAAGAACAGAAATTGCAGGAAAAACTCAGCAGGTCTGGCAGCATCTGTGGTGAAAAACAGAGTTAACATTTCAGATCCTTCTTCTTTCCCTCCACAGGTATTGTCAGATCTGCTGAAATTTTCCTGCAATTTTGGTTTTGGTTCTGATTTCCAGCATCTGCAATTCTTTCACTGTTTTTGTAAAACACAGTGAAGTTTAGGCTCGTAAATACTGGCACAAATCTGTGGGCTAAACGGGCTTGCTGCATTGTAAATGCTTGTAATCATTTTGTATCTGAAACATTTGGAGCATTTTAACAGTTATTTTCAGTGCCTGGGCTAAGTGAAGAAATTAATCATATTATTTGCTGTGAGAAATGACTGATTATAGCCCCGTATGGACAGAAATTAAGGAAAATTTGTGAATGGAACAGTGAAGACGTGGTCAGAGAGTTCAATAACTCATTGTCATGAAAGCTCAGGCCTGTTATGAAAGATGCTTTCACATTTACTTAAGCTAATTTTCACACAATACTTGCTGACTGGGTAGTTAAATAACAAATTAACATTAATCCTCTGGAGATTGCACTTTGTTGGGAAAAATGGCAACATTTTCACCTTCATCACATCTTCAAAAATAAAGAAAAAAACTGAATCAGGCCAGCGACTAAAGGAATCCAGCAGTAGTGGTGAAGAAATCATTAAGAATAGCACCACAGGTCAGCCAATCAATTAAAACACTGAACTGTGTTTAATGAACTGTTTCTTGTGACATATGTCATTGCCGTTTTATAAGGAATAGGAGTATGAATAAGCCAATCAGTCCCTTGAGCTGTTGAGAGAAATGTAGCTGATTTGATTGTGGCCATAACTCCACCCTCGCTTGTCCCCTGGACCCTCTCATAGTTCAAAAGGTCTGTCTAAGGCGGTCAGACTGAGTCTCCACTGCTCCCTCAGGAAGCAAGTTCCAAATAACCCGTGACAGGAGAAATTCCTCCTCAGTCTAGGATGTCCTGGTGACTCAGTAAGGCACAGAACCAAGGACCTAAGTTTGATTCCACCCTCAGGCAACTGTCTGCATGGAGTTTGTACATTCTCCCCGTGTCTGCGTGGAGTTTCCTCCCATAGTCCAAAGATGTGCAGGTTAGGTGGACTAGCCATCTTATGTTGAGAGTGTGGTGCTGGAAAAGTACAGCAGGTCATGAGGAGTCATCTTATGTTACCCATAGTGTCCAGGGACATGCAAGTTAGTGGGTTAACTCTGGTAAATGTGCGGTTATCGGGTGGGACGCTTTTCAGAAGGTCGGTGCAGACTTGATGGACTGAATGGCCCTTATCTGAACTGTAAGGAGTTTATGATTCATCTCAGATTAAAATTGGAACACCATTATTTTGAAACTGTTTTCCCTGTTGGCCCTGAGAAAGGGAGACATCCTCTCAGTGTCTATCCTGTCAATCTTACATAGTCATAGAGATGTACAGCACGGAAACAAACCCTTCGGTCCAACCCGTCCATGCTGACCAGATATCCCAACCCAATCTAGTCCCACCTGCCAGCACCCAGCCCATATCCCTCCAAACCCTTCCTATTCATATACCCATCTAGGTGCCTTTTAAATGTTGCAATTGTACCAGCCTCCACCACATCCTCTGGCAGCTCATTCCATACACATACCACCCTCTGCGTGAAAAAGTTGCCCCGTAGGTCTCTTTTATATCTTTCCCCTCTCACCCTAAACCTATGCCCTCTAGTTCAGGACCTCTGTCTATTTATCCTATCCATGCCCGTCATGATTTTATAAATCTCTATAAGGTCACCCCTCAGCCTCTGACGCTCCAGGGAAAACAGCCCCAGCCTATTCAACCTCTCCTTATGGCTCAAATCCTCCAACCCGAGCAACATCTTTGTAAATCTTTTCTGAACCCATTCAATTTCACAACATCTGTCCGACAGGAAGGAGACCAGAATTGTACGCAATATGTTTCAATATAGTCACCTCACTCTTCTAAACTCCGGTTGCTAGGGATCCAACCTGTCCAACTTCCCTTCTATGTAAAATCTAAATTAAATACTAGTTTTAAGCACTAATTTTATTTTATCTGCTTTTCAGCAATCTACAGAAAAATTCAAAATTTTTAAACTTCAATAATCCAGACAGCTGTGAATACTCAGCAGAAACTTCTTCCTATTGATGTGAATCAAGAGTGAAATCTTGTCAGCCCCAATGTTCTAGCTACACAATCGCATTCTCAGATTCCCGGAGGGGAACCACGCAATGCTGTCAGGACACGTTTGTCAATATTTTCCGATCTGGCAGACGACAGAAGTAAACTCAACCAAGCTGCAGGAATGCATTAAAACAATTCTGATCTGAATCTCCGCAGAGGACACTTCCCCGACCCAGTGTCATTTTCTCTTTAAATTGAGTCTTCACAAATTGTTACAGATGATTGTCAAAATTTGTGGAAAATGTCTAAGGAGTGTCCCCTGATGTTGAACACCAGCTGTGAGATGCTTCATATGCCTGTGATGGGGTGTGGAGAATGGATAAAACACCATATTCAGAAGCCCGGTGAGATTCTAGCTCCCAGACCTCACTGTGTATCTAAACTCAGCCTCTCTTTAATTATTTCACAGGATGTGGACATTGTTGATTAGGCCTGCATTTTCCCTGACACTAATTACCCGTGAGAAGGTGGTGGTGAGCTGCCTTTTTGAACCACTGTAGGCACTCCAACGTAAGGACACCCATGATGCTGTTGGGGAGGGAGTTCCAGGATTTGGATTCAGTAACACTGAAGGAATGGTGATGTCGTTCCAAGCCAGGATGGTGTGTGATTGGAGATGATGGCGGTGAAGCAGATGACGGTGATTGGGCAGTAGAGCATTCATGTTGTGTTGAGGGTGAAGGTACTAATGGTGGCAGTGTTGAATCATGTGCCTGTTGCCCCTGTCCTTCTGGATGCCTGGCAAGCATCAATGGGACAATCTGAGGGGGTCATCAGGA
Organism: Chiloscyllium plagiosum; assembly: GCF_037043375.1. Taxonomy (NCBI): domain Eukaryota; kingdom Metazoa; phylum Chordata; class Chondrichthyes; order Orectolobiformes; family Hemiscylliidae; genus Chiloscyllium; species Chiloscyllium plagiosum. The sequence goes on along the minus strand of NW_028270170.1, from coordinate 15,108,442 downwards.
ATTCATTGGAACAATCGTTGGAGTAGGTTTTCCTAAACCACCAACATTGCACTCATGTTCCAGGACAGGCATATCCCAAGGTTTCCTTGTAAGGTTCCCACTCTTCCTTATCCCTAATAGGACTTGCATTTGTCCTCTCCCATCCCATCTCTTTTTGCCTCCTTCCTGGACCTGGATACACTTCTTGTGTGTGAAGTAATCTCTGCGTTCCCCCTTCTCAAGCCACAGGCTCAGATCCCATTGAAAACCAGCCTTCATTATGAAAGAAGATACACCATCAACTGAGGGAGGTTCTCCTTATTGCTTTCAATTTAATATGAGTCATATAGAGAATGGGAAGTGTTTGTTCTATGCTGTCCAGCCAAGCAAAGTTAAACTAGTCCTGATCTTATATAACAATGAAATATAATGTAGCATATGTACTGCCTTGACTTTTTCTATTCTATTCATTCATGGAATGTGGGCATTGCTGGTTAGGCCAGTGCTTATTACCCATTCCTAATTTCCCAGAGTTTTTAAAACATTGCTGTGGGTCTGGAGTCACATCTAGGCCAGACCAGGTAAGTGAAGACAGATTTCCTTCCATGAGTGACCAGATGTGTTTTTTTTCCAACAATTGTACGATGATCATTATTAGATTCGCAATGCTAAATTTTTATTCAATTTAAATTCCACTATCTACCATGGCAGGATTTGAACCAAGGTTCCCAGAACATCACTGGATTAATAGGCTAGTGATCAAACTACTAGGTGAACATGAAAGGAGACAGGAAGCAAATGCACTAGAACACCACCAGCAACTTCAACATCTCCTCCATGTCACATACCATTCTGACTTGAAAATATATTGCCATCCCATCAGTCTCACTGAGTCACAATTCTGGAACTTCATCCCTAATGACACTGGGCCTATCTTCTCCAAATCAACCACAGGGTTTCAAGAAGGTAGCTCACTCCTTCTCCGGGTAATTAGGTAAGGGTATTAAATACTAATCTGTGTACAATGCCTATATCGAAGGAATGAATAAGAAAATTACTCAGGTACATTCATAGCCAGTCGTAACAATAATTTGTCTTCCCTTCATATTACACAATTTCAGAAATGTAACAGAAAAAATCTGCTTAATGAAGTCTTGAAGTATAATAGACATCTCTCTCATAGATAGATAGATAAAGACAGGTGGATGAATAGATAAGGATGGATAGATAAAGATGGATGGATGGACAGATGATTGAATGGATGGATGTGCAGACTGACAGGTGGACAGAAGGACTTTGCCAGTGAAAGTCAATACAAAAACAGGTGGCTATGTTCTATTTTGCAGAATGGCATCAGGCATCTTACATACATCATAGCTACCAGTGCCTGAGGCATCTTATCTCAGATGATTACAGGAAGTATCCCAGCCTGACCGAGGATCTTTGAAAAAGGCAAGCAACTCAATACTGCCTAAAGTATAAGATGGGCTGCTCCCTGGATAACCAGCGCAGTCATGCGTTATCTAGCTGTTGTAGCCACAAATGATTTGCAAGTGAAATCCTTTTCTAAAGATAGACAGGTTGATGATAAGGCACCTCCTATTGCTATGTGGATGCAATTGGTTGTATTTTGAAGCAGTGGGGAACCAGAACGTTGGCCCGGTGACCTTGGTTGCCAGTCCAGTGATGTTACCACTACATCACAGGCTCCCCACATCTGAGGCTCTGGAATGTCACTGGGGTACCCAGTAGCTCCCTGTCATTGTCATAGAGACATATAGCATGGAAACAGACCCTTCGCTCCAACTCGTTCATGCTGACCAGATATCCTAACTAATCTAGTCCCATTTGCTAGCACTTAGCCCATATCTCTCAAAACCCTTCCTATTCATATACCCATCCAGATGCCTTTTAAATGTCACAATTGTACCAGCCTCCACCACTTCCTCTGTCAACCCATTCCACACACGCACCACCCTCTGCTTGAAAATGTTACCTCCAGTTCCCTTTTAAATCTTTCCCCTCTCACTCTAAACCTATGCCCTCTAGCTCTGGACTCACCCAACCCAAGGAAAAGACCTTGTCTATTTATCCTCTCCATGCCCTTCATGATTTTATAAAACTCTATAAGGTCACCCCTCACTGTCAAATGAATTCAGGGAAGCTGTTAACTTGGGGTCTATCTGGATGGGATTGCCACTCGGTCCTTGTGAACCCAGATCCGGTTCCACCAGCTGACACACAGCAGTAACACAATGGGTCAGGAAAATATCCTGTGTATAATCTCTGAGCCCTGTTTGTGGGGAGCTGCACCTAAACCTGGACATCCCGTTTCACACTAGAGCTCGCCTTCTCCATTTTGGCTCTTGCTGTGCTGCTCCTCCCACCCAGAGGTTGAACAGTAGCCAGTGGCAGCTGCTGCTGTAGCTGTTATTCTCTGTGACAGCTCCTTCACGCTATCCAGAGGTGAGAAGAGCTACAGGTTTCTTTCACTTCCAGCAGGTCTATGAGGACAGTGCACTGTATGAGGAGTGACATCATACTAATGAAGCTCCAGGTTCTACCCTTACTTCGCCTGATGAGGGAGCAGCGCTCTGAAAGCTTGTGATTTTGAATAAACCTGTTGGACTATAACCTGGTGTCGTGTGATTTCTGACTTTGTACCCTCACTGAGATTAGTCCAAGGTCCTGAACAGCATGAGCTCCATGTGAATCGGGCATTGCTATGTTCGTTTTCTCGATTGGATTCCCTACAGTATGGAAACAGACCATTTGGCCCAACATGTCCACACTGACCCTCTGAAGAGTAACCCACCCAGACCCGTTCCCCTACCCTATATTTACCCCTGACTAATGCATCTAACACTATGGGCAATTTAGCATGGTCAATTCACCTGACCTGCAGATCTTTGGATTGTGGGAGAAAAGAGGAGAACCCGGAGGAAACCCACACAGACACGGGGAGAATGTGCAAACCCCACACAGAGTAGCCTGAGGCCGGAATCGAACCCGAGTCCCTGACACTGTGAGGCAGCAGTGCTAACCACTGAGCCACTTTTATTTGATTTGATTTGATTTGTTTTTGTCACATGTATGGAGAGACAGTGAAAAGTATTGTTTTGCATGCTATCCAGATAAATTATACCTTACTTAGGTACATCAGGATAATAGAACAGAATGCATGATATAGTGTTACACCTACAGAGAAGGGGCAGAGAAAGATCAACTCTAATACATGAGGGGTCCATTCATAAAGCAGATAACAGCAGGGAAGAAGATGTTCTTAAATCTGTTGGTACGTGTTCTCAAACTTTTGTATTTCCGTCCGAGGAAAGAGGGTGTAAGAGAGTATAACTGGGGTTAGAGGGGTCTTTGATTATGTTGCCTGACTTCCTGAGGCAGCAGGAAGTGTAGTCAGAGTCAGAAGGCTGTTTTTTGTGATGGACTGGACTATGTTTACAACTCTTTGCAATTTCTTGTGATCTTGGGCAGAGCAGTTGCCATACCAAGCTGCGATGCATCCGGATAGGATGCTTTCTATGGTGCATCTATAAAAATTGCTAAACGTCATTGTGGGTATTCTGAATTTCCTTAGCTTTCTGAGGAACTAGAGGCCACTGGTGTGCTTTCTTGACTGTACCATTGACATGAATGGACCAGGACAGATTGTTGGTGATATTTACTCCTGGCAACTTGAAGCTCTTGACCACCTCCATCCCAGCATCACTGATACAGATGGGAGCATGTCCTCCATTCTGCTTCCTGAAGTCAATGACCAGCTCCTTCATTTTGCTGACATTGAGGGAGAGATTGTTACCATGAGAGGACAGCTTCTTACCAGTAACACCACAGGAGCTTGGGGTCATGTACTCCTGCTGGACTCCATCCTCTTCCCATATACAATTGGGTTGGGATATCTGTTCAGCATGGACGAGTTGGATCGAAGGGTCTGTTTCCATGCTGTACATCTCTATGACTCTATATACATTTGGGAACAGAAGAAGGCCATTGGGCCCTTTGAGCCTTCTCCACCATTCTATAAGATCATGGCTAATCTATTTGTGTTCCAAACTCCCACATTCCAATCTGTCCCTGATAACCTTTCATTCCCTGGCCTAGCAAGAATCAATCCACCATTGCTTTAAAGATATTCAATAAACCAGCCTCCACTCCCATCGGAGGCAGCTTCCAAGGTTCCAAGAGCCATCCTGACCTCATGGAAGCAGCTGCCAGGAGCACCACAAACTACCACAGCAGGCCCTTCCTAGCACCCTCAGGCCTCTGTTTGATGATATGATGGCTGGAATGTGATGGCTTGCAGTCCAAGATACTGTATTAGATTAGATTAGATTAGATTAGATTAGATTAGATTAGATTAGATTAGATTACTTACAGTGTAGAAACAGGCCCTTCGGCCCAACAAGTCCACACCGCCCCACCGAAGCGAACCCACCCATACCCCTACATTTACCCCTTACCTAACACTACAGGCAATTTAGCATAGCCAATTCACCTGACCCTGCACATCTTTGGACTGTGGGAGGAAACCGGAGCACCCGGAGGAAACCCACGCAGACACGGGGAGAACGTGCAAACTCCACAAGGTCAGTCGCCTGAGGCGGGAATTGAACCTGGGTCTCTGGCGCTGTGAGGCAGCAGTGCTAACCACTCTGCCACCGTGCCGCCCACTGTAGGCTTAGGCCAATGGGGAAGATAAAGTTTTGAGTGAATGCACCTTTCTCTATTGACTGTTGTCAAGTTGGGAGACTATAAGATGCCAATCAGGCCACACTGTTTTCTCACTCTGTACTTTGTGAGATCAGTATAAGGTATGGTGACAGGTTGCTTAAGTGTGAATTGAAAGCTGATAGAAAGCATTTTATATGCAGTGACCTCCAGCAGTCTTTTACATGACCCCACATTCCAGCCCTGAACTCTGTCTCCTTTCAAAACTTACAACTCCTTTCAAAAACCCCAAACCCTGGTGATCGAGATGCTGATGCCCCTGCTTAACTCCGCACCCTTCCCTCATCGAGACCAGAGTGACCCGGACTTGCCTTGAGCCCAACCCCAGCCCCACTTTGAGAATGTCCCATTCGACTCCTCCCCAAACCAACCCAGATCCTAACCTAATCTATTCACTAACATGCAATAATGGTGATCATTTGCCAGGCAAAACCTCAATGATACCAGGGGCACATCCTAAAATCCCTCAAATTACATATGTCCCACTCCCCAGCTGACCATGATCTGTCCATTGAGCACATTTTGCAGCATAGCCCAACTGACTGCAGTCCATCCCTGAGAATCCTTGCAGGATGGCAGACCAGCAAGGCCTGATTTAGTTTAACTTCCAGGACTATCTATAGCCCAATCCCCTGATTAAAAAGATACTGACCCCCTGTTTGGATCAAACCAACCATCTGCCTGACCATGGCCAACCCCTCAGACTGGGAAGGGCTCAGTCCCTGGACTGACTGGTGGTGCTACCCCTGACTGAGTGGAGTCCACCCTCACCCCATGAACCATGGCTCCCTTTCATGCACCACCAATTTCCTCATGCACATGGAGCGTGTTAGCCACGTACACATGGCAGGCACATGAACCACCTCTGACAGTCACGCAGCACTGTGCTGTACAACAATAAACAGGGCCCCCTTTATCATTGCTACGTCTCTGTTTACTATAGTCATATAGCTCTGCCTTGTCTTCTTCACTAGAGTAACGATCTCTTGCCTATTTACCTTCAGCTCTAAACTACCATTCCAAGACAATGGTTAGCTCCTGTGTGTTGAAGTGTCAGCAGTCAAGCTGAAGATCAGTTGATGCTGTTCTCCAGTTAGGTGAACCAATGAATCAGGGACATATCCTGCCATAGTTGCCATGGATGCAACTACTGCAGTTGTAAAGGTGGCAGTGAAATTGCAGAACATAGGAACACAGGATTACGCCTTTCAGCCCCTCAAGCCTATTCCACCATTCAATGAGCTCAAGGCTCATCTATGCTTTAGCACCATATACCTTTCTTAGGCCCATACGCCTTAATACCTTTTCTTAACAAAAAAACTATCTATCTAGATTTAAAATTAACAACTGATTCAGCTTCTGCTGCCATTTGTGGAAGAGAGTTCCAAACATCTACCACCCCTTCTACGTGAACTACTTCTACGTGTAAATATGTCCTAACATCTCTTCTGAATGGTCTGGCCCTAATCCTCAGACAATGCCTCTAGTTCTAGAATCCCCAACCAACAGAAATGGTTTAGCTTTATCTATTCTATCTTTTCCTGTTAATATCTTGATCACCCCTTCACCTTCTGAATTCATGAGAAAACAGGCCTAATTGGTATAATCTCTCCTAAAACTTAAACCCTGAAGCTCAAGCATCATTCTTATAAATCTACATTGTACTCCCTCTAAGGCAAGGATCACTGAGTAGGTTTTGGTTGAGGAAGTCAAGGCTATGAATTCACCACAACTGAAGACTAGAGAGCAAACTGAACAGGCACATACTTGCTTTGAGTTTCTGAAGCATTGAATATATCAATTGGGCAGAACTTAATTGGGAAGGAGAATGTAAATCTGGCAAGTTGTGGAATTACTGAGATGTGAATGCACATGTACAGGTTTCTCACAAGTTGATGGCAAGAAAGTCTTTGCGCCATCTATGGATGGAGGACTCCATTGCAAGTTAACCTCAATGGCAAGAATCTGATTTTTGATTTTTCACCTGATTAACTCACCATGCTCACCATTATTTCTCACCACCTCAAGGAGTGGAAAAATCGTGCCTTTAGAGTTTGCATTTTGTACCTTAAAACAAGAAATGCATTCCATTCCAGCCCCCATACATAATAAATAAGTGAAGAAGGATAGTCAGCATGGTTTTGTGAAGGGCAGGTCGTGCCTCACAAACCTTATTGAATTCTTTGAGAAGGTGACTAAGGAGGTGGACGAGGGGAAAGCGGTGGATGTGGTGTATATGGATCTTAGTAAGGCGTTTGATAAGGTTCCCCATGGTGGACTACTGCAAAAATACGGAGGTATGGCATTGAGGGTGAGTTGGAGGTTTGGATTAGGAGTTGGCTGGCTGGAAGAAGACTGAGGGTAGTAGTTGATGGCAAAGGTTCATCTTGGAGTGCCGTCACTAGCAGTGTTCCGCAAGGATCTGTTTTGGGACCATTGCTGTTTGTCATTTTTATAAATGACCTGGAGGAGGGGTTAGAAGGTTGGGTGAGCAAGTTTGCGGATGATACGAAAGTCGGAGGAGTTGTAGACAGTGAGGAAGGATGTGGCAGGTTACAGCGGGATATAGATAAGCTGCAGAACTGGGCAGAAAGGTGGCAAATGGAGTTCAATGTAGCTAAGTGTGAGGTGATTCACTTTGGTAAGAGTAATAAAAAGATGGGGTACTGGGCTAATGGACGGATACTTGGTAGTGTGGATGAGCAGAGGGATCTTGGTGTCCATGTACACAGATCTTTGAAAGTTGCCACCCAGGTAAATAGTGCGGTGAAGAAGGCATATGGCGTACTGGCTTTTATTGGTAGAGGAATTGAGTTCCGGAGTACTGAGGTCATGTTGCAGTTGTATAAGACTCTGGTGCGGCCGCATCTGGAGTATTGTGTGCAGTTTTGGTCGCCATACTATAGGAAGGATGTGGAGGCACTGGAACGGGTGCAGAGGAGGTTTACCAGGATGTTGCCTGGTATGGTAGAAAGATCGTATGAGGAAAGGCTGAGGCACTTGGGGTTGTTTTCATTGGAGAAAAGAAGGTTTAGGGGTGACTTGATAGAGGTGTACAAGATGATTAGGGGTTTAGATAGGGTCGACAGTGAGAATCTTTTTCCAAGGGGGCATAGCTTTAAATTAAGGGGGGGTAGGTATAGGACAGATGTTAGGGGTAGGTTCTTTACTCAGCGAGTCGTGAGTTCATGGAATGCCCTGCCAGTAGCAGTGGTGGACTCTCCCTCATTATGGGCATTTAAGCAGGCATTGGATAGGCATATGGAGGATAGTGGGCTAGTGTAGGTTAGGTGGGCTTGGATCGGCGCAACATCGAGGGCCGAAGGGCCTGTACTGCGCTGTATTCTTCTATGTTCTATGTTCTATGTAACACACTCAGTAGAATGCATACCTCTGCTACACTGTGTTAACACGATTACAATTACCAAACAATTTCTCAATGCTTTTGCTCTATTAGTACAAAGCTGAAAAAATTGTTCTATTAAGGGCTGACAAGTTACTATGGAAACATCAGGCCATCCAAACAACAACCTGCTCCCAAGCTCTGCTCAGATTTGGATAGCTATGACAGCTTCAACCACTACACCTGATGCGATCAGAAACACTCTAAAATAATTGTCAACCTACTAATTAACAAAACCTAGAAAGCCCTACAAAAAATCAATTCAACCTATTTCCCAATGGCAATAAATACTTTAAAAATATCCTAGGATCCAAACCCAGATCCTTACTAAAAATGAATCAATTCTACCTTGGACCATACCTTATCAGTCCATCTATGTTCATTGAAATCCAGCCATCCATTTTGTGGTATGTTATTTACAGATCAAGAAACAGGAACAAAACGGTTAAAAATAGGTGCCATAGGTAAAAAGATGGATTTTACAGTGACCTTATTTCAAAACCTGCCTTTCTATTATTTTTTTTTCTAATCCAATTTTGTTCTTTTGCTTCAAATGCCTGTTGTCGCGATTATGTCAGCCTTCTGGGCTTTACTGTACAATATTAAGTTTATAGAGCTCCCGCAATTAGCTATAAATAGGGTGTTTTATATTTATGGCAGCTTCACAGACACATTTTGGTGAGTTTAAATGTGAGTAGGCCTGTTTACTTGTAAGAATGCAAGAACTTGTTATCAGCTACACTTCTCTAAATGTAGAAACACCATACGCTGGGGGCACTGGCTCTATCAATGTGAGAACATTAATAGGCATTGTCATTAACCCCAATTCTAGCTAATTTATCAGCTGCCTCGCTGTATCAGGCATAATTGCTCCTCTGAGCTCCTAGGATCTAAGCAACACTTAACATTTGAACAAAAATATTCTGTAGAATTAGATAGAAACACAAGGGAATATTAAAGCTATAACTTTATAACATCTGATTGAGACTTCACAATTAGTAATTGGCCATTCGCTGTCTTACCATGACACTTTTTCTCTGAAGGATGCATGATTGGACTCACAAAGATCAAATTTACATCAAGGGCTTGACACATGCTTTCAAACCTATTACATTTGCTTATGAAGTGTGGGGGAAGGCTTGGAGAGAGAGAGAGAGAGAGTGTGTGTGTGTGTGTGAGAGAGAGAGAGAGAATGAGTGAGTGAGTGTGTATGTGAGAGAGAGAGAGAGAATGAGTGAGTGAGTGTGTATGTGAGAGAGAGAGAGAGAATGAGTGAGTGAGTGTGTATGTGAGAGAGAGAGAGAGAATGAGTGAGTGAGTGTGTATGTGAGAGAGAGAGAGAGAATGAGTGAGTGAGTGTGTATGTGAGAGAGAGAGAGAATGAGTGAGTGAGTGTGTATGTGAGAGAGAGAGAGAGAATGAGTGAGTGAGTGTGTATGTGAGAGAGAGAGAGAGAATGAGTGAGTGAGTGTGTATGTGAGAGAGAGAGAGAATGAGTGAGTGAGTGTGTATGTGAGAGAGAGAGAGAATGAGTGAGTGAGTGTGTATGTGAGAGAGAGTGAGAATGAGTGAGTGAGTGTGTATGTGAGAGAGAGAGAGAGAGAATGAGTGAGTGAGTGTGTATGTGAGAGAGAGAGAGAGAATGAGTGAGTGAGTGTGTGATGGGGAGATTGACTTCGCTTACTTTCTGAAGCAAATAGTACAAAAGATTACAACCTCATCTCAGACAGAGGTTACATGACGAGTAGGAATTGCATTAACACCTGAAACATGGGCATGATTTTAGATTAGCTGGAATAATGTATCTCAACATTGACTGCACTTAGCTATGACAAAGATGTTGAGCTCTTAAACCTGCCTAGAGAAAGTGATTTTTGTTTTTTGTTTGCAGGGAGGCAGTTGGCTATTGTTCTGGTGTTCCTGCATACTCAAAAAACTGTTAGGTTCAAATTTGATTGACCAGTCCCATATGTGTTTGAAGTGTTAATACATATGAACTTGATGATTGGAGCAGATAATTATTAATTGTTACAACCAGGCTTCTTAAACAAATGATTCAATTAAACTGCCGAGAGATTTTGAGGTTTGAGACTCAAGTGGAATAAATGCTCGATATCCAGATTGCTTTCTGAGAAATTCTTTGATCTTCAGTGTTGAAGTCTCCTGTTAGATCTTCAGAAGAATGTGCAAATTGTTGGAGGTGCACGTTTTTGACTCCCAATTGTGTTTAAGTAACCCCACATTAAGGAAACAAGGAATTATATGGAATACAAGAGCAGCAGAAGGGTATTTAGTGCTTTGAGCCTGCTCCAGGATTCAATAAGATCCATAGCTGATCTAGTTGTGAACATGCCACACTTTATTGTCTCTACTCCATCATCACCAGTTGGCACTAGTCTAATTACTCCCTTCTCTATCAAAAATCTACCTTACTCACTCTTGAAAAAATTTGAAGACCAGTCTCCAATATCATCAGGGGAAGAGAATTCCATGCACTAACACACCTTAGAGGGAAAATATTTTTGTCATCTCTGCCTTAAAAGGGGGACCTCTTATTTATGAATTACACCCTATAGCTTTGGTTTTCTCCCCACAAGAGAAATAAACTTCCCAGTGTCTACCTTATCCAGTTCCCTCAAAATCTTTTATGTTTGAATAAAATCATCTCTCAGTCTTAAAGTCTCGAGGATATCATTATACAAGGTGTAGGGGTCTGAGAAGGTAAATACAGGTTGTGAATCTAAACAAGAAGAGGAACATGTCTCAACAGGAAGATAGAATTTATTGCTTGGATGACAATAGAAACAAGTTACACTCGTTAGTTAGATCCTACCATTTAAGAGAATCACCAGCTGGAGTTGACATATCTGATACCATTGGGATTGAGAAATGGAATTCCAATCAGTTTCCACCCAGGACTGTATGACGTTGTAAACTCCAAAATTAACATTTTCAGGTCCATTACCTATACAAACCACCTTCCTTATCTCCTCCCATTGTCACAACTTCTACATTCAGATTCATAAATATTTTTACATCTTCCCCCCCCAACCCCCTCCCCCGCCCCAATTCCAGTCCGTGACTTTAAAATTCAGACAGCCCGCAGTTGTCATATATCTTCCAGAACATGTTCTCTTTGAAATTGAAAGATTGGTTAGTCTTTGACTTGAGGACCTTTGACCTTGGTTCTAATCTTGACCTTGGTTTGTCTATGAACCTTTATCATCATGACATTCCTCACTCGTTTGTCCCTGTCAAACCTTATTGAATGACTATTCCAAAATGCATCAAAGTTCTTGTGGTTCCATGGATCAACTCCCTCAGCCTCCCTCATGGTTCAACTCCCTCAGCCATACTGACAATGTACAATCACTATTGGTCCTCTGACTCTTGAGTGACTATGCCATTGATGTTGAGGATATCCATACCTATTAAGTAACCTAGTGCTTCCAATAAGAGTATTCCTTTTTGCAAACATTCCTATAGCCCCATAGAGTCATTGGTAGTATTGGCCATTGAGTCTTCACTTTTCTTCCCATGAGCAAATCTAAATTGACATTTGGACCCCATGTTCAGCTTCCTCATTCGACTATGGGATTTTTGGTGAGCTGATTACAGTTGCAAATCCAGAAGCAGCTGCATACTGCCTGAAAGACTCATTAACGAATTGGTCCATTCTCAGATAATACCACATGAAGTATCCTCTGTGTAAGCAAACATTTTCTGCAAGACCCTGGGACTATTTCTGTGGTGTTAGTGTATGGATCCTATTGAGTACAATGCTGTACTGTTTAAAAATAAATTTAGTGTCAATTTTAAAGCAATGGGATACTTTAAAAAGTATTTTCTCCAAAATATCCAATTTTGTTTCTGTTCCAATTCTAGCATTAAATCTTTGAGTTAGTATACTTCTCCTGCTATTGCTACAGTTACTTATTCTTAATTCTACAAAGTTGCATTAAATTTGAGGCATAATAACGTACATGAATTAAATTTGTAATGTGCTTTTTTAAGCATTTAATTTTGTAGTCTCTCTGCTGTTTTGATTATTTTGCTTTGAATTCTTTTCAACCTTTTGAAGTCTATTATGGTAATCTTCTTCTAATAATGTTTCAGTTTTGGTAAATAGTAATAGCGTATCTCTGTTCTATTTGCTGGGTTTTTTCCAGCCTTTATTCCTAATCAAAATGGTAGCTTCCTGCCTCCATTAAGCAAATAAGTTTTTCCCACCTTCTGCAGCCTAAATGGAGCTTTCCTGTTTCTTCCTGAGCAAAATGAATACTTTCACACCTTTCATAGCCAAAAACACAATTCACAACTCTGTCCCCAGTTTTTCAAATTAACTTCTGTTGCTGTAGCCTAAATATATCTTCACACCAAATCCACAATTTATGTGTCTTCCCATGTTAACACAGTGTTAAAACTCTGTTTTCTCTGTCTGTCAAGAGGTTTCCTGTAAATCTTTTTAATCACCCTTTTGTCAATTTGAATCTACTCTGTTATGTCCCTGATGCTACAGCTTCAGTATAAATTAATTTATTAGCCATTGACTTCACTACTGTGAATGTAAAGTGCTTGTTTTTCACCACTATCTTTCCAGTCTAGCCCTCTGTGCCATTCAGTTTAATGCTTTTCATCATATCAAAATAAACATTATTCTCAGATCTCCAAAATGGCTTCTTCCCAACCAAACCTTGAATCAGGACTGCCCCTACAGATCCTTCTTCTCCAAGGACTCCATAACTGCTAAGTGTGACTAGTCTTTTTACTCTGTTCCTATCCCACGCTGTCTTTATCATACCTCTTACCAGCTCTGAGGTGAAGATTTTACCTGGTCTACTGTTGTCATATTACCATTAGTTCTGTAGACTGCTTCTTTGTTCATCTACTCACAGCTACTGACTGTCTGTGTATTCTTAAAAAGGTAATGTTCTTAAAGTAGTGACCTCATTTGTCTTTAGAACATTTTTTCTCCTGTGTCAAATGGACTTTTTTTAACAACTGTTACCTTTAGCCATTAAAGCAATCCCACTGCTCATCACCATGTCATATGTTTACAAAGCCATTTACCAACTGCTAAGCTAGGCAGTTTGTGGTAGGGATAGATTGCTGTATGGATTCTAAGGGTTACTCCAATGACAAGTAGTAGAGGATGGACCATTTGTAGTCTTAACAAAAACATGCACTTGTCATAACAACAAGATATATTTTATTGCCTGATAGCTACATGTACTAGTTCCACTGTTTAGTCAGGTATAATTACGAAGACTATCTAGAGGCAGAGATGTCCTGTCTGTCTCCATTGGGATTTTGAGCTGGTCTCCCTGATTCTCCATCATTAGATCAATGGAACTCGATGTAGTCTTCAACAAAACCCTTTCAGAACTGTTACTTTATACAATAATTCATGTACCAGGACAACCAGATCCCTCTGCACCACCCAATTCTGTAATCTCCTTCCATTATAATTAGCATTTTGTTCTTCTATATGTCCTGCCAAAATCAACAAGCTCACAGTTATCCATGTTACCCAATCTGACAAATGTTTGCCTATTCTCTTAATGTATCGATATCCTTTCACAGAACCACTACCTCCTCTTGATAACCTGTCTTGGTGTCATTGCCAAATTTAACTACTGTACATTTGACTCCCCAATTCAAATAATTGATATGGATTGTTGGTGTTTGAAGAAACAGTACTAATTCCTGTGGCATTCCACTCATTAGAGTTTGCCAATCTGAAAATGACTCACTTATCCCTGATTGCTGCTTCCTGTTAGCTAACTAATCTTTTATCCATGCTACATAATATCCTACTATCTCATGCAGCACCTTTTGATGTAGCACCTGTAGACTACTCCCATAAGTGACATCCTGTCTGTATTATTTCTGGTCTCTACCTCATGGTTAGCTTAATTGATTGGATGGCTAGGTTTTAAACCTGCCAACAGCGCAGGATTAATTCCTGCACTGGCTGAGATGACCATGAAGGATTCTTCTTCTCAATTTCTCCCCACAGCTGAGGTGTTGTGACCTTCAGGTTAAAACACCACCTGTTCTCTCTCTCCCTCTGAGACAGTGAGACCTTCCAAGTTAATTTTTATAACGTTCCATGAGAGACTTGGTTTAAAAGATTCGTAAAAGAACTGCAAAGTATTTAGATTTAGTATGTCTGGAACAATCGTAAGAAACATCAAACACTGCACCATGAGATACATGTATAATGTTTATTATTTTGTGTCCAATATTTTGTTCTTCCTCAGTGTGACTGAGCTGTACAGTCAATTCTGCAGGAAAGTCAATATGACTACTAATCATGTCCAAAGCCTTCCCTTCTGCTCGCCATCGAAAGGATTGATGGAACACATGCAGGTCACCAGGATTACAGCCTGAAACAGTGGCAGAGAAGGATGGAATTGGTGGCAACAGTACAAACTTCTCTGCAGGAAACCAACAATAATGGGCTCAGTCTTACTTATGTTTACCAGTCGTGTGCTTCACCCAAGACTATACATCAAACCAGCAGTTTGACAGCAGAGGGAGTGGAGAGTTCAATACAACTCAACTTGAGAGAATAAAAATATATTCCTGTCTTATTAAGACAAACTCAACCCTCACTACGCAGCTACCAAAATCGATGCAGCTTCTACTGCAGCATTGAAATTTGCTGCAGAAGAATTTATGAAAACCATTTCTTTAGATGGGTCTCCTACAAAGGTAGAAATTCAGCTCCTGCACTCTGATTCGATCAGTAGCTTCAGTACAAAGGGTTGATACCAGTAACAGACTGTTACACCTAATAACTACACTTTGAAGCATCATTGTCATAGCTGAGGTCAATTAAGAGCAAAAGAAAATATTGTCCCCATGGTAAGGGGAAGGTGGTAACATAGTGGTAATTTCACTGGACTAGTAGTCCAGAGCTTCTTGTTCCAGGGACAAGGATTCAAATCCCACCTTGACAGATGGTAAAATGTGAATTAATTTTTTCTTTAAATTCTAAAGCAATGTGGTTGATCCTAAACTGTCCTCTGAGCAATTAGGGATGGACGATAAATGCTGGCCAGTGAGGCCTGCATTCTGTAAACAAATATTTTAAAAACAGACTATCACAGCATCAACAATTTATAAATGCTAAAAAAGACATAAACCTCTTCCCCCAGACGTATACACACTTATTTGCCTGCAAGTCATATCTTCTCTAACTTCCTATTCTTTCAACATCCTCAGGCATGTTGGCTCTAAATTCACCTCACCTGAAACGTGCTGCTTGGTTCACTCTAAGCCTTCCACCCAGCTCACAGCACGTTAACAATTCCTGCGCAAGTCACAAGTTTCATCTTGTATGATTGCAGCCATTGGATTTAACTCTAACCTCTTCTTTTTCAAGCTCTTCATTATTGAGCATGGCTGACCATGCTACGTTCCTCTGCTATCACCTCTGCTATCTAACTCAATAGGGTGGTCCATGCATTGTTCGACCTCTGCCTATTGAAAACCAATGCTCTTCTTCTTTCTGCTGCATCTTGCCCCTAAAATCCTCCAAGCATCTTTCTTTGGCTCCTCCTCTTCCTTGCCTTTCTGGTACTTGTAAGAAATAGGTTCCAGTGTCGGCCATTCAGCCTCTCCGAACCTACTCCACCATTCGATAGGATTATGGTTGACCTCACTTCCTCACATCCACTTTCCTGCCCTTTCCCCATAACCCTTGATTAAGAATCTATTTCAGCTGTAAGTGTACACTAGGACTCTGCCCCACAGTTCTCTGTGGCAAGGAGTTCCAAAGATTCACAATCTTCTGGAAGGAGAAATTCATCCTCATCTCAGTCTTAATTCTGAGACTATGACATCCTCTCATTTATCATATCAAGGTTTTTAATAATTCTTTTTGTTTCAATGAAATCACCTCTCATCCTTCTAAACTTCAGTGAGTGAAGTCCCAACCTGTTTAATCTTTGCTCCAAGATAATCCTTCCATACTAGGGATCATCCTAGTGAACCTTCTCTGAACTGCTTCCAATGAAATATCTTTCCTTAAATAAGGGGACCAAAGTTGCCCAAAGTACTCCAGCACCTTGTACTGTTGCAGTAAGACTCCCCTACTCTTATATTCCAATGGCCTTGAGATAAGGGCCATCATTCCATTCACCTTCCTAACTACCCACTGCAACTGTGTGCTAGCTTTGTGTGTTCCTTGCACAAGCACTTCCCAGCCATCACCTACCCAAGAACTGGGTCAACCCCCATAACCATTGTCTTGTTTTAAAATGTGAGGTGAGTTATCACTTAACTCAGCTGAATAGGCAGAAGGGCAAACACACCTTTCTATTGCATCAACATTATGGATTTCTTACCAAAAAAAAATGTTTTTATCATGCTCTTGTTCTAGGTATTTTATGTTATGCTCTTGTTCTAGGTATTTTATGTTATGGTAATTTTAGGTACAGAATGTTGACACATATTAATTTTGTGCCATTAACTCTGTGCTCTTTCTGACTTCAATCAAACATCTCACCATTTCTAGAAAGCTTTCTTATCATCCTGGTAATCTGCCATAAACAGAAAAGCATCAATATAAACAAGAAACCTGAAATTAAAACCCAAAATACTGTCAATGCAAAAGTTGGTCAGCATCTGTGAAAATAAAATATCTTATGACATTTTACATGCACCTCATCAGAATCCAATGGTTTCCCTGCTTGTCGAATTCTCTTCTTACGAAAGATGTTTGCTAGTTTCACTGTTAGTATATGATGGCTCAGTTGTTCTTGGGCAGATTCGTGTTTCTTTTTTAATTTGACCTCCAAATAGTGTGTCTTACTCAGCTCATCCTTTCATATCCGAAAGGCCTCTTTAGACCTAGAACTACAGGCTGTAGCCCCGTTTGTACTAGCGACATCAGGATATATCGGAACACAGGAACAGAAGTAGACCATTCAGCCCATCGAGTCCTCTGTTATTTAGTTCAATTATGCTTCACTGAATACCTCAATGCCTTTTACCCACCCTATCCCAACAACCCTTTACATTACTGATAACCCAAAATGGATCAATTTCTATTTTTAAATATACTCATACACTGAGCTTCCACACCCCTCTGGGATAGAGAACTTCAAACCACCATCCTAAATAAAAACATTTCTCCTCACTCAGTCCTAAATGGCATCCCTCCATGTTTATTATTATTAGTTTTATGATCACTACCACAGAAAGTGGTTGAGACCAAAACATTGTGTTTTCAAGGGGATGGATACACCTCTTGTGGCTAAAGGGATCAAGAGATATGGGGAGAGGATAGAATTAGGATATTGAGCTCACTGATCAACCATGATCATATTGAATGACAGAGCAGGGTCAGGGATTCAAATGGCCTACTCCTGCTCCTATCTTCTATGTTTAAATTGTGCCCTCTGGTTCTAGACTATTTAACCAAGGGAAAAATCCACCTGCACCTACTGTGCCTGTACCTTTAAGTATTTGTAGATTTCAACAAGATCATCTCTCATTCTATGAAATCCTAGAGAGCAGAGGCCCAGTTAGCTCAATCCTGTCCTCGGATGGTTGGACTATTCCACATAAAAAGTCTAGTGAACATGTGTTGTACCTTTGATGCTTTATCTAAATGTTACCTTTAATCAGCGTTTAAGAATTCAGAACTCAAAAGATGGTTGCATCAGGTGCAGGGGATAAGAAACTTTTCTACAGTGGTGCCACACGTCAAGCAGAATCCCTGAATGCTAGGAACTAAGATAGAAGGTACGGCCAGATGAAAATTGTCAGTGGATATTTAACAAGAATATCTTGCTTTCACTTTCAAATGGGCAAGTTGATAGCCTCGTGGTATTGCTGATAAAATTATTAATCTAGAGACCCTGGTAATGTTTCGAGGACCTCGGTTTGGAGACCCACATAGTAGATGGTGAAAGTTGAATTCAATTTTAAAAATGTGGAATTAAGAGTCAAATGACTAATGATAAAAATTACACAACACCAGGTTATAGTCCAAAAGGTTTATTTGGAATACAAGCTTTCAGAGCGCTGTTCCTTAGTCAGGTAGCTAGGGGGACAGGATCATACGACACAGAATTTATAGTAAAACATCAAAGTGTCATACAAGTGATACAAAGTACTGAGCAAAGCTAGATTGCTGTCAAGTCTTTGGTCACTTAGAATGGGGATACAGGTTTCAAGCTCCGCAAGCTAGTGCTTCCAAATAAACCTGTTGGACTATGACCTGGTGTTCTGTGATTTTTAACTTTATCTACCCCAGTCCAACACCGGCACCTCCACATCGAGACTCATGATGATCATGAAACATGTATAACATGCAAAACACTTTTCACTGTATTTTCATATACAGGTGACAATAAATCTAAATCTAAAACTGTTGTTGATCATCAGAAAACCCCATTAATGTCCTTTAAAGAAGGAAGCTGCCATGCTACCTGGTCTTTCCTACATGTGATTCAGACCCACGTGCATGTGGCTTTTTTTTAAACTGCCCTTTGATCAAACAGGGATAGCCTGAGCAATAAATGCTGGCCTATCCAGTGACATCCACATCCTGTAGATGAATTTTAAAAACCCACTGTGCATCCCTAGCATTACTTAATAGAATGTTCAAGTGTCATGCCTTCTCACTGCCCAAATCTCTCCCAGCCAGTAACACAACCAAATGATCGCATGAGACAAGCTACTAACCTTTACAAGGACGGTGCCCGGTGTGGAGAATTTTAGATACAAAGATAGATTGGGACTATTTTCTTTTGAAGACAGAATACTAAGGGGAGATTTAAATAAGGTACGTACAATTGAAAGGGCATGGATTTGTGTTATGACATGGTAGTGAATCCTTCTGTTAATTAAACCAAACACCCAGAAAAGCTCACCTCAGCTCATAATCTGGTAAAATATGAGTGATAGAAAACTCCTAAATTCCACTAAAGAAAATAACATCAATTTATTTCTCAATTCTAAAAGTGAGCATTAAACAACTATTCACAATTCTAAGCCCCCCTTTCTCTTAACCGCTTATTAGCTGCCTCCAACTCTATTATAATGATATGCTGTTCCAATCAGATACATTAAAATTACATCAACTTAATTACAAAACCACACAGTGGCTGTCATCTGCAATGTCTTTCTTCTTCCAACTGAAGATCTCCCTGGGTCATCTTCGTTCTTTTTACTGCAAATATGTTTCATATGAAAAGGTACCTTTGATAGAGTGTGTTTCCTAATTTCTTGGGTCTCTCTCGACCAATGGTAGTTGCTCTGTCTCCAATTTTCAAAATGCCTGCATTCTTATATCCCCAACATCAGATTGTCTCATTGGTTCGATGTTGGCAAAACAATAAATTCAAACTCGACTGGGTTTTAGTATCCTGGGGCATAATTTAAACTGATTGGTTAAATTTGAATTGCTGTCAAAATAGCAACCAACTCAGGTATCCATTTCACAGCCAAATGTTACACATTTTAAAGTTTCCAGTACACTCTGAGACTGCCATATCACAGGTGCTTCACTCTCTCTGAGATACAGTACATGCCTTCAACTTCATAACATATGGTATATAGCTATTTCCCTTAAAAAGAAAACTCGGGGCATTGATTGAAATTAACCAGGGCAAGGGCAAGAGTAGTTGAGAGCTTTTCTCACCAAATGATGGTGGAGGCCTGGAAGTTATTGCCTTATAAGGCTGTAAAACAGAAACCCTTGTTACATTTCAGAACTACACGGTTGTGCACTTTCAGTGGTACAGCCCATATTGTCATGGAGCATGAGTTGGAAAATGGAAGAAGGCTGGATCATTCGTTCTCAGTTGGCAAAAGGCACAATGGGCCAAAGGACTTCCCTCTGTTGTGTAAACTTTCTGTTCCCATAGCATTAACTGGAAATGTGTTAAGCAAAGAAGCTAAGGCTCTACTGTGTCAGTTTTGATTAGACGACTGTCAAAGTTTTAGTCAAGGTCAGGCAGCAACTGAGGAGCAGGAAAATCGACGTTTCGGGCAAAAGCAAATTCCTAATGAGGGGCTTTTGCCCAAAACGTCGATTTTCCTGCTCCTCAGATGCTGCCTGACTTGCTGTCCTTTTCCAGCACCACCCTGATCTAAACTCTGGTTTCCAGCATCTGCAGTCCACACTTTTGCAAAGTTTTAGTCAAGCCCTCTCTTTCAACTGAGTCTCCAATTTTTGAATACTTTTGTTAAGCTAATGCACTGAAAAAAGGAACATATTGATTTTAATATCGCATTAATATGGTCAATATAAATAAAAGTTTTATTATACGAATGAGAAAATAACTTTATAAACATAAATAAGTACAGAAGCTCTTCATGGGATTAATGCTTTACAGGAATGGAACAAGCTTTTGTGCTCAAATGGAATCTTTGCATTTCAGATACTGCATTAGTTGTCAATCGAGCCACTTCCTTTCTTACGGCTGAGTGGGAATGTGGACTTGCTCTGAGGTTGGGTCATCTTACTGGCCAGGTGGACAAACGGTTCAATCAGAGTCTTACGCTCTGCCACAGACACCTCCCACAGTTTAACTTTCTCTGACTTTGCCCAGTGTTGAACAGCATCGTGGTCCACACGTCGCCCTTCCTGTAAGTCGCACTTGTTTCCCAGAATCACAATTGTCACCTGCAGAAACAGGCACGAAAGGAGAGCTTTCAATGGCAACTTGTATTTAAAGCTTTTTAATCAATGCCTGTAAAAAAATTACTCAAGGAAGAAAACTTTAAGAAGACAGGGTATGCTATTTCAAGATAAAGGTAATAGAACAAAATAAGTTAAAACTCATGAGCTTCCACAATAATTCAGCTGATGGACCCTGATGGAACCAAGCCAGGGAGACCACAGGTTCAATCCCTGATCTGCAACCAGTTAGCTATCTCAGTCTCATTCCCCAACTCCTAGCCCATAGACCTGCAAATCTGTTTCTACCATGTGCCCATCCTGATTCCTTTTGAAATTATTCAGCACCTCCACCTCCACAGTGGGACTAAACTGATCAGCTGAGGTCAAGCAAAAAGCAAGCAGGGGCATGAGGGGCCAGGTGTCCTCCTCATTTAAACTTGTTGGACTTTTTTTTTGAAAGTGGATCAACTGAACTGTTTCTCAAGTGTATGAATGACTTTTGGGAAAACTACAGACAACTCCTATGTCGGATGTGAGAGTTTTGTGGCATAGATTGAGGCAACGCCAGTCCTTTCCATTGCAGGCTGCGAGAGTACTATGTGAAATGAGCATCAGGCAGCTGAAAACACAGCACTCAAAACTGCCTGCAAACTGCAGTATTACTCGGCCTGTTTGTTTAATCACTTTGGAGATCAGGGAATATTTTTGCAGAACCTCCTGTGGAGAATTTAAAATGGGTGAGACACAGTCCACGTCAGAGCCTGCGGATGGAAGAGGTCTGTTTGATAGACTAAGTCACCTTTTTTGATCTTGTATCTTAAGTTCTTGTAAGAATATTTGGTGTGAAGTGCCTGTTTGTTCTACTGGGAGTTGAAACATGTTTGATGTCAGTGGAAGTGGTATCGTGCTTCATTGTCCAACATCAACACATCATAAAAGAAATTTCACCAATGAGGCGTTTTCTGACGGCTTCAATTTAAAGCATAGCTCTTCAGTCGACAGATCAGGAATTACAGAATGCAATTTGAAAGCATTAAATAAAGTTAGTTACATGCACGGGAACATAGAAGTACTTTGGTAGTGACACCACAGAACCTAGTTTATCACTGTACCTCCTTCTTATCGCGGGACCTGTCAATTTCCTTCTTCAAGGCTTCGACTCGCTTGAAGGATTCCCAGCTGTCTATGCTGTACACCAATACAAATCCGTCAGCAAAGGAATAGTAATGCTTGGGAAGCTCAAAGCCTTCCCTCAGGCCTCTCGTATCATAAAAGCGCACCTGCTCCCGCACACCACGGTCTGTCTCTATGGAACCAACATAAATATCTTCCAGGGTTTCATTTGTCTCAGAACCTTAGAGAGAGGAAAAAAAAGGGGATGATTCAGGGCGTCATGTATAAACTATTTTTAGAAAGTCTGACAGGGTTGATGCTGATAGCTTGTTTCCTCTTTTTGGATGTGCAGAACTAGAATTGCGGAATGAGGTAGGATTAAAAAGATATCTCATAGTTAAGAACCTCTAGGGGATAGTGATCATAACATGGTTAACTTTTGAGCAGAGCAACCCAATCTCAAATCAGTATTCTCAACTAACGCAGACTGGGAAAACACATTGACGAGAAGGTCAGTAGATGAGTAGTGGCAGACATTTCATTAGATATTTCATAATACTCAGGAAACTGTACTCCAGTCAAGAGAGACTCATTAGGAACGATGACCACCCATAGTGAACAAAGACCATCAAGAAGAGTGGGAGAGAGAGTGAGGACGGCAGATGATTAGAGTTGGAGCCAAAATGTATGGCGCTGGAAAGGCACAGCAGGTCAGGCAGCATCCGCGGGGCAGGAGAGTCAATTAGATTAGATTACATTACAGTGTGGAAACAGGCCCTTCAGCCCAACAAGTCCACACCGACCCGCCAAAGCGCAACCCACCCATACCCCTACATTTACCCCTTACCTAACTCTACGGGCAATTTAGCATGGTCAATTCACCTGACCTGCACATCTTTGGACTGTGGGATTAAACCGGAGCACCCGGAGGAAACCCTTCAGACATGGGGAAAACGTGCAAACTCCACACAGTCAGTCGCCTGAGGCGGGAATTGAACCCGGGTCTCTGGCACTGTGAGGCAGCAGTGCTAGCCACTGTGCCACCATGCCACCCACAATGTTTCGGGCATAAGCCCTTCATTGGGAACGAAGACAGTGGGAGACAAGAGAATTAGTAACTTTTAGGAAGCAGCAGTGGATGCCAAACAAAAAGGGAGAAAATTGATTATGCTACTAAATTGACAAGAAATATATAAAAATAAAAGGATTCTTTCAGTTGACAGACAACTCACCAGGATCTGATAACCTACATCCAAGGGTTTTAAAGAAAGTGGTTGCAGAAATAGTCAGGGCACTGGTAGAAACTTTCCAGAACTCATTGGCTTTCCGGAGGGTTTCAGTGAATTGGAAAACTACTAATCTAACACCTCCATTCAAGAGGGAGACAGAAAGCAGGAAACATCTGTTGTGGGAAAAATACTAGAGTTTATTGTTAATGAAAAATAGCAGGATGTTGAAAAAGGCTTAATCCAACCAGAGTCAATATGGTTTTGTTTTGCCAATCCTTCTTGTACAATGCTATGTTTACACTGAGCAGATGAATGCATCAGCTGTCTCTTGCTACATTCCAAGTATCGGCCCACCCTGGTGCTCAGTATTATTATAAGTGTGTCCTTACGGATTTTTACACAACACCCAATTAGTGATCAGATTACAATCTCACCAGCAAGGCCTGTTACATCCGGTCTCCCCATTCAGCCAATACCAACAGATCTTTTCTTATCCACATAATTCATCATTCTCACTGAAAGCAGGAAAAAGTTGTAAATATAAAGTTATTTTTTTCTGACTATGCTGCCTCTGCACTCACCAACAACATGGTTTCCATAGAGAAGCTGTTCCAAAATGGCTGTTTTTCCAACAGATGCCAAGCCACAAACTACCACTTTACAGCTCTTCCCCATCGCACTCTCAGGAACTGCTAACACCGACCAGAAGTAGGAACTGTATGGAGAAAAAAAATATAAAACAACCGTCAGCATATAGAATATGTCAACAGTATCAAATTCAGAATTGGCTGAGACATCCTAGAAAGTGCAAGAATTAATGCCAAATCATCAATACCACCTGTTAAAGAACAGCAAATTCAATAATATTGTCACCTCTCACCTTGAAAGCATGACCTCTCGTTATTGAATCCTTCACCCTGGGAAAGTGCTTGTCTCTATCCACCCTGTCTACACCCTTCAAGATTTTGTAAACCTCAATCAGGTCCCCCCTCAATCTCCTTTTTTCTAATGAAAACAAATCTCTTCATAGCTAGCACCTTCCATACCCCAGGCAACATCCTCGTAAACCTTCTCTGCACCCTCTCCAAGCATCCACATCCTTTTGGTAAAGTGGCGACCAGAACTGTACACAGTATTCTAAATGCGGACAAGCCAATGTCTTGTACAATTTTAACATGACTTGCCAGCTCTTATTATCAATACCCTGTCCAATGAAGGCAGATAATACTAGATGCCTTCTTGACCACTCTACCACCTGTGCAGCAACCTTCAGGGTACGATGGGCCTGCACTTCCAGATCTCTCTGCCCATCAACTTTTCCCAAGGCTCTTCCATTCATTGTATAATTCGTTCCAGAATTAGACTTCCCTAAATGCATCACCTCACACTTGTCTGATGGATTGAATTCCATCTGCCACTTTTCCACCCAACTCTCCAGTCTATCTATATCCTCCTATATTCTTTGACAGTCTCTTATCCTTTCTGCTACTCCACCAATCTTTGTGTCATCTGCAAACTTGCTGATCATACCAACAGTGCCCTCTTCCAGATCATTTATGTATATCACAAACAACAGTGGCCCCACCACTGACCCCTGTGGAACACCACTGGTCACCTTTCTCCATTTCGAGAAACTTCCTTCAACTACTACTCTGTCTCCTGTTGCTCAACCAATTCTTTATCCACCTAGCTAGAACATCCTGTACACCATGTAACTTCACTTGAAAAATAAAAATAAAAAAAAAGTCGCAGAACTGCAAGGAAAGAAACATAGGAGTGAGACTAGTTGGATGGGCCAAATGGCTGTTTCATGTTGCATGATTGCTTAACATACAAAAAATGAGTAAAAATAAATCCCAAATACTGATAAGCTTAAGAAAACCTTGATCACCTGCACTCTTCATTACCTGCAGTACAGGTTGAGTTGATTGCATAAACAGGCAAATCCAACGCTCCAGCAGAATCTCCAGACAGCCCAATACTGAAGAAAAGTCAAATCAGACTCAAAACATTAATTTCATTTCTCTGTCCACAGATAGCGCCACAAAAGCTGAGTTTCTCCATTATTTTCTATTTTATTTCTTATTTCCAGCATCCACAGTATTTTGCTTTTATAACATCAACTTGGATGTTTTAGTTAATTTTTCAGAGTCTCTGGACTCAGGATTGAACTCAGGTTTTTCTTAGCATCCGTACAGTGTGGAAACACGTCATTCGGCCCAACAAGTCTACACTGACTCTCCAAAGAGTAACCCACCCAGACCCATTCCCTTACCTTATTACTCGATACTTCCCCTGACTAATGCACCTAATCCACACATCCCTGAACACTATGGGCAATTTAGCATGGCCAGTTCACCTAACCTGCACATCTTTGGACTGTGGGAGAAAACCAGAGCACCCAGAAACAATAGGCCAAAATTGTACTGAGATATGCGTAGCTACTTTCCCCTCATCTGACCTAATACAATCCCTATCTCTCCAAGCCAGATATGGCAAAATGAACACTGAGCACATTTATACACCAACCAAGGATAAAGAGATGCACAAGTCTAGCAGAAATAAACAAAAGGCAGATTGCGATAGAACATGACAGGCAAGCATTCAACACGAGAGACTGAGATAGCCAAAACCAGCCTTTAGAAAAAGACCCATGATTTTTCTTTTAAATTAATAATGTTGACTGAGGGATAAAGGGTCACCGGGGAGCATTTCATTGCCAAGGGATCGTCCACATCCACCTGAAAACGGTGTATCATTTGAAAGATGGCACTTCTGACAGTGCAGCACTCCCTTGGGGAGATCAGCCTGGATTCTGTTGCTCAAGTCCCTGGGGGGGGGGGGGGAATTGGGAATTGAATACAAAGCCACCTGTCCCAAGGGGCCAACCCATTGGGCCAGCTGAAAATAATGCAGACTTCAAAGGCTCATGAACACCGTGTAACACATAAACAGGATGAGTATAAACAAATAGATCGATATTCCATGCCCAGTGATTGCTGCTGACACTTTTACCTGCCAATAATAAATGGGAAGCTTGGCAGAACACAGTTTCAGGAGCACCTCTCTCCGAATGTCCGTGAAGGAGGAATGAGAATACTTATATTGATTTAACCTCCCGGCAGGTGAACAGGTTAAAATAAAGAGGGTCTTCCCTCCTCAAAACAAGCCCATCCTTCGCTTCATCCCAACAAACAATCAACGAGACGGCGCGGAACATGAGTTACCTCAGCCCCTCGGCACTACTCCACAAACAGCGCCCTCAACAGGCCTGGAGGGGAACATGCCCCTCCATTTCATCAGGAAGGTTTAGTCACCTTGCTTGACAGGATACACTAAGGGAGGTGGAAATTACTTACAGTCCAACAAATTTTATTTTTGTAAATATTGGTTCCATTTCACCAAATGCATTTATTTTCCCGGAAAGAAAGACTTTCATCTGTGTGTTTGTTTACTTGTTCATGAGAGGGTTGGTGTCTCTGGCTACAGGCTGCTGTGTATTGCCATTCCCCCCAAGTGCCTTTCACAACCTCAGGGTGTCCCTAAGGCTTTTATGGCAGATTAAGTTCTATTGAAATGTAGTCACTATTGCAAAGCAAAAGATGCAATGGCCAATCTGCAGAGACAACAACGTAATCATTTTTTTTGCAGTGTTGATCGATTGCTAAATGTTGGGCAGAAGAAGAGGGGTAATTCCTCTACCACTGTTGTAATAGTGTCATGTCTGCCAGATGGGGCAGACATAGCCTTGATTTGATATCTGGAAGGCATACCACATCAGCTCAGTGTCAGCTTGGACTTTTGCACTTAAATCTCTGGAGTGGGACTTGGATCTGTAACCTGATTCAGAGGTGACAGTGCCTCCATCAGAACCACAACTGCCACTTGAACAGAATTATCATTACATCCATTCTATTGAACACATCCCTTTTTTGAGAACTGTTCTTATTATTTGTTTATGGGATGTGGGTATTGCTAGGCCATCAAATATTACCCATTCCTAAATACCATTGAAAGCCTGTGCTGAATTGTCGCCTTGAAATGCTGCCGTCCATGAAGTGTAGGTTCATTTAGGAAGGGAGTTCCAGGATTATCACCCAGTAGCACTGGAGGAACAAGTCAGGATGGTTGTGGTTTGGAGGGAACTTGCATGTGACAAGGTTCCCAAATATCTTCTGCCCTTGGGCTTCTCGTGGTGAACGTTGTGGGTTTGGAAGGTGTTGTGCAATACAAAAACATTGATAGCTGCTAGTTGGTGTATAACAAGTGCCAATGAGGACACAACACTCACTCACCAGTTCTAAGGAAGGGTCACCAGATCGGAAGCACTAACTTTGGTTTCTCTTCACAGATGCTGCCAGACCTGCTGAGCTTTTCCAGCAACTTTTGCTTTTGTTTATGCATTAAAACAAATTCAATTCAAAGCTATTCAATTCCAAGTTGCCCTCCAAGCCATGCTCCATCATGATTTGAACGTGTATCATTGTTCCTTAAGTGTTCCTATGTCAAAATCCTGGAGGTTCCTACCCAGTGGTGCTGTGGAAGTATCAACAAAACGTGGTTCAAAAGAAGACAGTTCATCACTATCATCTCAAGGGCATCTTATGTTGAGTAATAAATGCTAATTTTGTCAACAATGACCCAATCTTGAGAATAATTTTTGTTTCCAAAGCCATTAATTATTTATATGATTGTCATTTTATATGTTAAAGATATATAAAATCACAAAATTGTGCAAACAATTGTTCACATGAGGAGAAAAGCTACTTGGTAAATATATCAAAGGATGTCAGTAAGGAGATCATAGCTTCAAGGTCAGGGTAAGGTAAGACGGTTTACAAAGAACCAAAACACATTGACCAAGTAATGGTAAAAGAAGAGCAGATCTCAGTCCAACCATGAAGTGACATGAAACTGAAAGCTTGAATTAGACAGATCAGAAATAAGGTAGATGTTAGACTGGGGAAGTGAAAGGTCGACTGCAATCCAAGAATCAGCTTTAAAATGGTAAACATTCAGAGACGGATTACGTTGGCATTTTTAGAACTCATACGGGTTTGGATTGCCTCTGTCCTTGTCCTAGTGTTTCTACAATTAAAAAAAAGACAATTTACACCAAGGTGGCACAGACTGATCATAAGGTTAAATGGGAGAAATTAAAATGACATACTATTGCATTTTTGAGATTGAATAACTTACCCTAAAATACTTGGATGTTAACACACTTATCGTATCGTTCTCCATTTTAAAGTACACAGTTGGTCCACAATGTGTCATTCACCAGTTTATTGTTTTCTCCTCTCTTATTAATATTAGGGATTTACACCAAACTGTGCATAAGTTCAGGATACTTTACATACAGGTTAAGTAACTGATTAGTTCAACAATCATAACATGATAGTCATTTTTGGCTGGACAGTTGATAGTGGAATTTGGAAACCAGATACATGCCCTCTTGATTGGAATTGGAACTTGGCCACAGAAATGTGCAAAGTGCCAAGTTTGTACTAGGCATCCCTGAACATGAGAAGCCAAATCTGCAAGCTACCTGCTTTTGGTGATTTAGATAATAACATGAACTTCAGACAGAATTGTATTCAGCTGTGACACTGTCAAATCAAATAAACGCTTAACATTGACTGATATTGGCCTTCATCACGAATGAGGCTTGTGAGCCAAGGAGGTGGAGGGATAAATGGAAGGAGGGTGGGATAGTCCCAAGGTGGAAGATGAGATGTTCCTCCTCCAGGCGTCGGGTGGTTAAGGTGTGACGATGGAGGAGACCCAGGACCGGCATGTCCTTGGTGGAGTGGGAGGGGGAGTTGAAGTGTTTGGCCACATGGCAGTGGGGTTGGTTGGTGCAGGTGTCCAAGAAATGTTATCTGAAGTGTTCTGCAAGTAGGCATCCTGTCACCCCAATGTAGAGGAACCACATTGGGAGCAATGGATACAGTAAATGACATGTGAGCTAAAACTCTGATGGAAATGGAAGGCTCCTTTGGGACCTTGGACAAAGATGAGGGGAGAGGTGTGGGTGCAGTTTTTGCAATTCTTACAGTGACAGGTGATGGTGCCTGGAGGGGAGGATGGGTTGGTTGGGGGCAGGAACCTGACAAGAGAGTCGCAGAGGGAGTGGTCTTTATGGAACATGGATAGGGGTGGAAAGGAAAATATATCACTGGTTGTGGGGTCCGTTTGTAGGTGGCGAAAATGGCAGAGGATGATGCGATGTATATGGAGGTTGGTGGGGTGGAAGGTGAGGACCAGGATGCCTCATTTTCTGCCTTGGGACCCTACAGCCACACGGCATCAATGTGGGTTTCACCTGTTTCCTTATTTCCCCTCCCCCCTTATCCCAGATCCAACCTTCCAACTCAGCACTGCCCTCATGACCTGTCCTAGCTGTCCATCTTCCTTCCCACCTATCTGCTCCACCTCCTCTCTGACCTATCACCATTCCCTGTACCTTCACCCACTTAGCGCACTCGCAGCTACCTTCCCCGCAGCCCCACACCCCCTCCCATTTATCTGTTCACCCCCTTGGCTCACAAACCTTATTCCTAATGAAGGCCTTTTGCCCAAAATGTCGATTCTCTTGCTCCTCAGATGCTGCCTGACCTGCTGTGCTTTTCCAGCACTACACTCTCGACTCTGATCTCCAGCATCTGCAGTCCTCATTTTCTCCTGATATTGGCCTTGTTCATATTGAATACACAATCAAATCAAGCTGAAGTCTGTACCAGAGTTACAATCAAGAAATCAACACCAACATTCCTACTTCATCAGAAGGCTCAGGAAATTCGGCAGGTCCATAATGACACTTGACAATTGCTATAGATGCACCATAGAAAGCATCCTATCTGATACAGCACAGCTTGGTATGGCCACTGCCCAAGACCTCAAAAAATTGCAGAGAGATGCAAACACAGCCCAGTCCATCATGAAAACCAGCCTTTCTTCCATAAACTCTGTCTACACTTCCTGCTGCCTCAGGAAAGCAGCCAACATAACCAAAGACCCTTCCTGCTCCAGTTATACTCTGTTTGACCCTCTTCCTTAGGACAGAAGATGCAAATGTTTGAAAACATGTGACAACAGCAGCTTCTTCCCTGCTGTTATCTGCTTTCTGAATGGATCTCTCATATATTAGAATTGATCTTTCTCTGCACCTTCTCTGTAGCTGTAACATGGTATTCTGCATTCTGTTCTATTATCCTGATGTAATTATGTAAAGTATGATTTGTCTAGTGTGCAAAACAATAATTTTCACCGTATTTTGGTGCATGTGACATGCTGCTAGTGTTGGTACTAAACTGTGCAAATGATCGCCAAAAAAATTGTGTCATTTTTATACTTTGCTAGTATTAGTGCCATACAATGTAGTTATCATCAGTGCCAGGCAAAGTCTCTGTTACAAAACAGAAGTTGCTGCAGAAACTCACCAAGCCTGGCAACATCCATGGAAAGAAAGCAGAGGAAACTTTTCAGCTCCAGTGACTCTTCTTCAGAACTGGAAACAACAAATGCTGGAGGTCTCAGCGGGTCAGGGAGCATCCATGTAGAGAAAGCAAGCTAAAATTTTGAGTCTAGATGACATTTCAGCTTCAGCTCTGATGAAGAATCATTTAGACTGGAAACATTGGCTTGCTCTCTCTCCATGGATGTTGCCTGACCTGCTGTGATCTCCAGCATTTGTTGTTTTAAGTATAGAATCCAGCCATCTGCTGTAATTTGTTCCTTCTTCTGAACTGTCAATGTTGGTAGCATTAGTGCCAAGCAAGTACAATTACCAAAGTGCCAGGCACAGTCCATTCTGGCAGTGTTGGTGCCAGGTAGGGTAATTATCATCAAAGCCATAGAGCCAGGCTGGTAGTACTGGTGCCAGCCAGTGTTGGTCCTCCAGCTGCTCAGGAGGTCAGATGTAGTTTGTGCTGCAGGGACGCTCTTGCTTCCCGGCCGGCGGATGGAGCGCTCGTTGTTCCGGAAGCCGGTACCGGGGTCCTGGTGTTGGGAAATGGCGGCCGGAGATTGCGATGTGACGATGGCCCCGGAGCCGAGCGGAGCGGGAGAGGCCGATCTGGAGAGGTAACCGAGAGGGGACGGTTACCGCAGGATCCGCGGGGCGGGTGAAACAGTAGGAAAGGGCTGGGGCCTCGCCTGGAAGCGGTGCCGGGCTCGGGCCTCAACCTCGGCCTCACGGTGATTGAAGTCCCTGAGGGGAGTGGGAGTCAGAGGGGGTGGGCTATAGGCCCCGGGGGAGGGGGACAGGACGGTTACCCCTCTGCCCGAGGCACACAGGATCCTGGAGAAGGACAGCTCCAGGCTCCGGCCACAAGTCCCATCGCGTTATCGTGTTAGATGTGTCTTAGGCATTTGTCAAATTTATATAAACGGCTGAAAATAATCGATCATTTCCCAGTCTTCCCTGTCCTCCTGTTGGTGTCTTCATTTATAATCGGTACATTCGTATTTCTTCAGGACAGTTAGCATTTCTAACTTATAGTACTGGACTTTGGGATTTTAGACATTTTTTTGTGACCAGAAAGAATCTCTTCTCAATATCCACGTGGGGTTTTGTGCCAATAAGGAAATGACAGTACCCCCGCCCCCAAAAATACTAGAACCTTCCACTTAGAACTCATATGAAGATGTGGTTTGCATTTTTCCAGATCTCAATTTGCTCACACTCCATCTTATTTAATTCTCAAATGGTCTGATTTATCAAACAATGATTTGCTCAGCTAAGCATAAGTAATGTTGGTCAGAAGGTCCAGGCTCAGCAGGAGCCAGAGATTACTCAGTTTAGGGATAAGTTCGTTCATTTTTGTTCCATGAGACATCCTTCTCCACCGTGCCCCTTAAATGTAAGACTTTATCAGAAAATAAATAATCAATGAGCAATGTATTAATTCATCAGTTTAGTATTTGTTTGAAGTCAAGTGTGAATGCGGTACCAGGAATTTTTGCACAGGAGTACTGTTGGAAAAGTACTCCTTTGGCTGTAGAAGATCATGGATGACTTAATTGATTTGTTTCAGATGATTAAGTGAGTATGATTGATTTGGGGTCATAGAGACATACAGCGCAGAAACAGACATTTTGGTCCGACTCATCAATGCTGACCAGAGATCCTAAATACACATGGGCATTTGGCCCATATCCCTCTACATCTTGCTATTCATATACCCATCCAGATGCCTTTTAAATGTTGTAATTGTACCAGCCTCCACCACTTCCTCTGCAGCTCATTCCATATACACACAACCCTCAGTGTGAAAAAGTTGCTCATAGATCCCTTTTATATCTTTTCCCTCTCACCGTAAACCTATGCCCTCTAGTTTTGGACTCCCCCATCCCAGGAAAAGACCTTGTCTATTTACCTTATCTGTGCCCCTCATAATTTCATAAACCTCAATAAGGTTACCCCCTCAGCCTCAAACTCTCCTGAAAATAGCTCCAGTTTATTCAGCCTCTCCCCATAGCTCAAACCCTACAAACGTGGCAACATCCTTGTCAGTCTTTTCTGAATACTCAATTTTCACAACATCCTTCCGATAGCAGGGAGACCAGAATTGCACACAGTATTCCAATAGTGGCCTAACCAATGTCCTGTACAGCTGCAACACGATCTCCGAACTCCTGTACTCCATGCACTGACCAATAAAGGCAAGCATACCAAACACTTTGTTCACTATTCTATCAACCTGTGACTCCACTTGCAAGGAACAATAAACTTGTACTCCAAAGTCTCTGTTCAGCAACACTTGATGGGGAAATCTTCCACCTCTAGTGAGGACAGGTTTGGGGGTCTGAATGGCCTATCCATGTACCAACGTTTCTTTGAACTGTTCATTGATGAGCCATTGTTTCTTTTACCCTATGTTCCAAAAAGAAATCACTTGCCCTGAATGAAAGTGGGTATTAATTAGGCCTTGAATCACAGGCCTAATTGAAAGATGGAGCACATCTGCTTTATCCCTGCCTTTTTGCAATCTCATTTCTGAAATGTTTGCGAACTCCCAAGTAATACCAAGTTGTGAAAAAGCGTATTAGTGTGTCTAGGACGAGAATGTTCTTTGAGAGCTAGCCTGAGAGATTGTGGACTGAATGGTTGCCACCGTATTGGAAAATTAAGCAATGATTCCTTTGCTATTGTACACATGCTTGTGCTAAATCTAACGTACAATTAACATTTTGTATTCTGGATTTGTTATATAAAACCTGCTCGGAAAATTTGAGTTAGCTTTGATTCTTCCCAGGCATACATCCATGAAAGGCCACCACCTTGAAATCATTTGCGTTGCATTCATCAGTCTGCAGAACAAAGATCCTGAAATAGGTCATTAGGCCCATCACGTTTGTGTTGGCCCTCTGAAAGCTTTTCTCCCCTTCTGCACTTTCCTAGAACCTTTATTTAAGTATTTTCCTTCAATATTTCTAATCCTTCTTTAAAGGTGGCTATAGATTCTTTATAGCCCTGTTTTCTGTTGAGTATCTTTTGCTATTCTAACAATAAAAACAAAATTTATCCTTTGTTCTTTTGATTAGCTTAAATTTACAGCTGCTAGTTTCCAATTCACAAACCAAGGAAATTGACAATCCAAATTTGCTTCCTGTCATAGAGCACAAAAACAGAACCTTTGGTCCAACCAGTCCATGTTGACCATGATCCCAAATAAAACTAGTCCCACCTGCCTGCTCCTGACCCATATCCCTCCAAACCTTTCCTGTTCATTTATTTATCCAAATGTCTTTTAAACATTGTGTAGAAGGGTGTCAGATGGCATTTAGGTCAGTTCAGGTAGAGCAGAACATGTAAATGACTCAAAGATAGAAGACAGAAGGTGGTGGTGAAGGGTTGTTTTTCAGACTGGAGGCCTGTGACCAGTGGAGTGCCACAAGAATCGGTGCTGGGACCTCTACTTTTTGACATTTACATAAATGATTTGGATGCGAGCATAAGAGGTACAGTTAGTAAGTTTGCAGATGACACCAAAATTGGAGGTGTAGTGGACAGCGAAGAGGGCTACCTCAGATTACAACAGGATCTTGACCAGATGGGCCAATGGGCTGAGAAGTGGCAGATGGAGTTTAATTCAGATAAATGTGAGGTGCTGCGTTTTGGGAAAGTAAATCTTAGCTGGACTTATACACTTAATGGTAAGGTCTAGGGAGTGTTGCTGAACAAAAAGACCTTGGAGTGCAGGTTCATAGCTCCTTGAAAGTGGAGTCGCAGGTAGATAGGATAGTGAAGAAGGCGTTTGGTATGCTTTCCTGTATTGGTCAGAGTATTGAGTACAGGAGTTGGGAGGTCATGTTGCGGCTGTACAGTTGGAATATTGCGTGCAATTCTGGTCTCCTTCCTATCGGAAAGATGTTGTGAAACTTGAAAGGGTTCAGAAAAGATTTACAAGCATGTTGCCAGGGTTGGAGGATCTGAGCTACAGGGAGAGACTGAACAGGCTGGGGCTGTTTTCCCTGGAGCGTCAGAGGCCGAGGGGAAACTTTATAGAGGTTTACAAAATTATGAGGGGCATGAATAGGATAAATAGACAAAGTCTTTTCACTGGGGTCGGGGAGTCCAGAACTAGAGGGCATAGGGTGAGAGGGGAAAGATATAAAAGAGACCTAAGGGGCAACTTTTTCACGCAGAGGGTGGTATGTGTATGGAATGAGCTGCCAGAGGATGTGGTGGAGGCTGGTACAGTTGCAACATTTAAGAGGCATTTGTATGGTATATGAATAGGAAGAGTTTGGAGGGATATGTGCCAGATGCTGGTAGCTGGAACTAGATTGGGTTGGGATATCTGGTCGGCATGGACGGGTTGGACCGAAGGGTCTGTTTCCATGCTGTATGTCTCTATGACTATATCTATGATTGGACATAAGCCTGTTCAAGTCCTAACCTGCAGACTTGGTAAGTAATTCTTTCTGAGATCCCAACTGGGAAACTTTTTGTGTGGCTGAATTGGAACTCAAAATGGATGTCTTGTGGAGGAGTGTTTGAACAGAGAGAAATAAATCTCATCAGTCCTCCAAAAGCCTGACAGTGAGATGTCATTACTCAGCAGTTCACAGCTAAACATTAAACTTGTTACATCAAGGAATTTTGACTGAATTCCAGAAGATTCTGATTTAAGAGGTCCATTGAACGCTTTGTTGCCATTTTAATTTATATAACACTCATTCTTCCAAACAACTGTGTGGAAACTGCTTAATTATGGAATGGTTACTGATGACAGATTTTATATTCATCATCAGAAGTCTGGGATGAAACATTTTCTTTTGAAAGTGCGCACCAACTCTGATAAAGGGTTACAGGTGTAGATCATGCTCAATATTCCTAAACTAATTCCTTGGTTGGCGTAAAGCTGGGTCATCATTGCATGAAAACCTCTGGTTTGATCCACTGGTACTAGTGTTATTTAGAATTGAATATCGGACTGCTAGGATTTGCTACAGCTTCTCAGGTTGCAGGTCATGTCAGTCAGATCTGTTACTTGGCTGAGTTTGAATTTATTTGTGAGCTGCAAGCTCAAACAAAATGGCAGTTGCTCCTGTTCTTTTTTTCTATAACCTCCCCACAGAGGTAATTTCTCTACATCTATGGAATATTCCACTGTTAGTGTTGGAACACTTTGCCTGTTGGGTGATGCAATTTGCCACTTTTGGCACATTTGTTGAACCTTTTGGTTTTGAAAGGAGGCAGCACCTTTTCCAGTGATTACAATGTGACATAAACCCTGAAAACAAAAACAAGTGATGGCATTTGTAAGGAAAAATGATGCTGAGTAATAAAAATTATTTTAAATCAAATTAGGACACATTCTTGGTGGGTGGATCTTGAATCCAGACCTGAAGTAGGGACAGTACCACAAGACCCTGGTGAGCAAGTCACTGGCTTCAAACAGGCTGAACCTTTTAAGTTTTGACCTTCCAAATTAATCTGATTAATGAAATTGCTTTCATAATTTCTTAGTTTCTACCTTATTGTTTTTCATGGGATGTAGACATCACTGGCAAGGCCTGCATTTGTTACCCGTCACTAATTACCTAAATGACTTGCTAGGCTATTTCAGTGGACGGATAAGAGTCAGCCACACTGCTGTGGATACAAAGTCCATGGTTTCCAGATCGGGGACTTGGTGCAGATTTCCTTCTTTGGCCATTAATAAATCCACATTTTCTTTAAACAGCAATTGATAATTGTTTCAAGGCACCATTCTGAGACTAACGTTATAGCCTGGATTAATTCACTTCAAATTCCATCAGCTGCCAAGGTGGGATTTGGGCCTGTAGATTACTCATCCAATTACATTATTGCTACAAAACTGCTTTCCCAGAAAATTAGCAAATCTCATATGAAAAGATTACATCAGTATAGTGAAGTGATAGAATTAATTGTTGCAATAAATTTTATTGAAACTAATGCATTCAAGACTTTCTGTAGAACTGTGGTTCGTATTGTATTGGCTTATTGGCAAGTTGATCTTCTGTGTTTACAGAGGAACCTCAATTATCCGGCATTCAATTATCCAAATTTCGGATTATCCAGCAAGATTGCAAGGTCCCGACACTTGGCTAAACTATGTTATCCAGCACTCAATTAACCGAATGAAATACTTCTCGCTAATGACCTTCAGATACTCAGATGACCTTCAGAATCCTCTGTATTCTATACTCAGCATGCCCAGAACACTTTTGTGGGGCTTGTCAGGATGATGAGGGGAAAATATGGCAGTCAGTTTCTAGAGATCTGGCTCAAATTTCCCAGGTTATGACAATGTTGAGCTTGTGCCCTGAATCAGTCTGAGGATCTTCGATTTCAATCCGTTTGCAGACTATTTGCATAAGACTTGTATTATAATGTGGATGCTGTACTGACTGATTTGCTGAAAAAGCAGTTAATAGGCAACCAGTTCTTATAAGAGGGATCATATCAGAAGAGAGCTATTATAACTGTCTGTAAGGCGTGAATAGTTGTGCTGCCTTTCACTTGAACATATGAACATGGAACAGGAGTAGAAGTTCCTCAGGCCTGCTCTGTCATTCAATAAGATCACAGCTGCCCTGATTGTCTCCTCAAATCTGTATTCCTTCCACATTTTTTAGGAAGAGCATTCCAAAGACTCATAACTTTTGAGAAAAACGTTTCACTTTATCTCTGTTCTAAATGGATAACCCTTTTCTTCTAAACAGTAACACCTTAGGTCTAGATTCTCCCATTGGAGGAAATCTCTTCTCCACAGCTGCCCTGTCAAGACTCCTCAGGATCTTGCATTTCAATCAAGTCACCTCTTACTCTTTTGAACTCCAGACACAAGCCTTGCCTGTCCAACCTCATAAGGCAAACTGCCCATTTCAGGTATTAGTCTAGTAATGCTTCAGAACTGCCTCAGAAAACAAATTTAGCGCTTCCCTTAAGATCACCATTACGTTACACACTACTCCGATATGATCACATTAGTCCCCTGTATAACTGAAGCATAACCTGGGCGGCACGGTGGCACAGTGGTTAGCACTGCTGCCTCACAGCGCCAGAGACCCGGGTTCAATTCCTGCCTCAGGCGACTGACTGTGTGGAGTTTGCACGTTCTCCCCGTGTCTGCGTGGGTTTCCTCCGAGTGCTCCGGTTTCCTCCCACAGTCACAAAGATGTGCGGGTCAGGTGAATTGGCCATGCTAAATTGCCCGTAGTGTTAGGTTAAAGGGGTAAATGTAGGGGTATGGGTGGGTTGCGCTTCGGCGGGTCGGTGTGGACTTGTTGGGCCGAAGGGCCTGTTTCCACACTGTAAGTAATCTAATCTAATCTAATATCTAATCTAATCTAATCTAATCTAAACCTCCCTACTTTTGGAATTCAAAAGAACCACAGATGCTGGAGATCTGAAACAAACAAAAGCAGGAGTTTCTGGAGAAACTCACTAGGTCTGGCAACATCTGTGGAGAGGAAACAATTTAATGTTTCGAGTCCTTTGACCCTTCAGAACTAGAAGCAGCTAGGAAAATGTGAGGCAGGAGAGTGGTTCGGGAAGATGAGTAAAGAGAGAGGAGAGAGAAGAAAAATAGGCAGACAGAAGACTTGATGATATTAGGCCAGAAAAGATGCTGGATAGGTGATCTGGGGAATATGAGTGGTTGAAAATGGGTTGGCAGTGCTGAAAACAACTATTTCATGGGGCAGTGAGGGCAGGTAGTAGATGAGGAAGGAGGTGATCACATCTAAGATTATTAAACTTGATATTGAAACAATGGGTGTTATTTTCAGTACAGCCAACCTATTTTCAACTACTAATCATCCCATTACCACCAGCCATCATTAGTTTCTTTACTTGACTGGGTTACTTCCTGCCTGCCTTTACTCTCTCTCACTCTTTCTTTCCCTCTTTTTCCTCT
Source organism: Chiloscyllium plagiosum (assembly GCF_037043375.1). Lineage (NCBI taxonomy): Eukaryota > Metazoa > Chordata > Chondrichthyes > Orectolobiformes > Hemiscylliidae > Chiloscyllium > Chiloscyllium plagiosum. Next base: position 15,069,934 of record NW_028270170.1, on the reverse strand, counting down.
CTCGTTGTCGTTCTCTCCCCTCTGTCTGTCCATTCATCTTTCCATCCTCTGGGCTTTCTCTTGCTAACCTATTCACTCCTCACCTCCTCTACCCTCCAATTGAAATACTGTCTTTTCCTAACTGCACCTAGTTCAGAAGAAGGATCACAGGACTCAAGATGTTTTCTTTCGGAGAGCTGCCAGACCTACTGAGTTTCTCCAACAATTTCTGCTAATGCTTGCTCTCTGCTTTTGTATTCCGTTCCCCTTGTGATAAATTCACTGATCTTATTAGCTTTGCTAAGTACTTGTTGTGCCTGCGTGCTAACCTGATGTGAGTCATGCACCAGGAAAGCAAAGGCTGAGCAATGGTCTAATGGAGATGTTTCCAATTGTGAAGTGGTTTGTTTAGTTTGGTACAGAGAAGATGTTTTCTCTCCTGATGGGGTCAAAAACTGAAGGACATGAAAAGAGACCACCGTAATCAATCTAGTAGAGTATTCAGTGAAACATCTTTGCCCAAGAGGATGGTTAATTGTTACCAAATTGATTGGTTGGGAAGAGTAGCATTGAAACATTTAAAAGGAGGCCTGGGAAGTATGAAGGGGTGAAAGGAATGAAGGGCTGTGCTGTTTTGGTTGGATGAAGTGGAGGCTTGGAGGAACGCAAGTCTTGGCATAGACCATTTAAGCCCAGTGTCCTGTTTCTGTCCGAAGTACTCTGTTATATGTAGCATGAAGAGCTCTGGCTATAATCACACTGTATTGTCCAACAGGAGCTGAAACTGAAGCTTTGCTTTCAAACATTAATAAATGTTCTGATGTTGGAGATCTGCAATCCTGAATGAATTCTTACTACATTGTTATAGTAAGGCTATTATTCATTCCACTTACTTACAGTTACGTTTTGCTTGTTGATTTCTAACTAAAATGCACAGTTGATAACAATTGGTTTCTGTGGCTTTTTTACTGCCACAAACTGATGACAAAAATTAAATTTTCCTGGTATACAGTGTCAATAATCTGTGCACTGTTGATTGTAGCAGACAACTTCTATTGTGCATTGTATGACCAGGAAATAGCCACTCAGATACCCCATTTTTTAAAACAAACATCAGGATTTAATCATTGAAAGCCACACCGTTGCAGTGCTGTGTTCACCTTACAAATAATTATTGCCACTGCTTTACAAAGAGTAGGGTTTTATGGGAAAACCTCGATTTAATTAAAGCCTGATTAAACAGGGTGTGGATAAAGTTTGTTACCAACCAGTAGATATCCCAGAAAAGCCAGAGCAGGATGAAGTTACCTTAAGCACATTAGTGAAATTCTCGGTAAAGTTATGAGGAGTTGAAGTTTCTGTAAAGCTCAGTCTATGGTAGAATTGCAAAACTAGTTATGTGAATCACCATACTTTGGGAAGGTCCTGAGGGCCTTTGAGAGGGTATGGAAGAAATTTACCAGAATGGTACCAGGGTGGAAAATTTTAGCTACAAGGATAATGTAGGATAAGTTGTTCTTGAAGCAAAGAATGAGAAGATTTTTGATAGAAGTGTGCAGTGTAATGATAGATTTGGATATGGTAAACAAGGAAAATCTGTTCCCATTAGCACCTGATACAAGGAGGAGGGGACAGAGTTTTATGTTCTTGGTAAAGTGCAGGGGAAAATGAAGATGGACTATTTTCACTGAGAGTGTTAATGACCTGGAACTTGCTGACCGCGAGAGCCATAGAAACAGGAACAATTAATGAATTGCAAAGGAATTGGATGGGCATTTGAAGGCTACAGGAATTGAGTGGGCGATTGGGGCTGGCTGGATTGTTCCACTAAGAGCTGGTATGTAATTGATGGGCCAAAACGCTTCCTGTGCCATACTAACTCTGAGGCTTTGACCATGTCCCCAAATTAGGAGTACACAATGTGCACAATAAATTTACTATACAGTAGATTGTATGTATCATTTATTACAATGCCAGTTTCTGATAATAAGACACAGAGCTGTAAATGCTGAAAATCTGAAACGAAAAGAGAAATTGTTGGAGTAACTCAGATCTGGCGGCATCTGTGGAGAGACGGTTTAACAATTTGAGTCCATGATCCTCCTTCAGAACTGACTCAACATTAACTCTGCTTTCTCTCCACAGATGCTGCCATTCCTCTGATGGAATGAAATGTCTCTCAGATAAAAAGAATGAACATGCAACATACAGTATCTTTCACAGCTTTGGGATGTTCCAAAGCAAAGAAGATATTTATCGGTGTCATTGCAGTTATAATGTAATCTAGCTGCCCAATTGCACATGGCAAGCTCCCATACACAGCAATAACCTAAGTGACATGATAACCGGATTTGGTAGCTGCTGATTGAGGGCTAAATCATAGCAGCTCCCTTGCTCTTCTTTGAAAAATGCCATGAGATCATTTACATGCTTTCTGAGTACTGCGCTGAAATGTCAGTCTAGATTACATGCTCATGTCCTTGTGTACGGTTTGCACTTCTTTCCAAGCACTGAGCCCATGCTTACACTCTAGATTTTCTCCACCTAAAGCATATGAAGAATCTGCGACCTGACACAGCATGGAAATTCAGCTGTAGTTAGTACTAAATTGGCAATCTCAATAAGTTGCTGCTAAGAGGAAAAATGAAAACAGGGTAATGTTCTAAATTTGTATAGACTTTAAATGTAAAGATATCTGTCATGGCATTTCACAAGTTAGAAATAAAAACTGAGAAACAATGGGTTAGTTAGCTTAACTGGCTGGTAAGGCCAATAGCATGGAATCAATTCCTGTACTGTCTGATTTTACCATAAAGATCCTACTTTCTTGTCCCATGCCTGAGATGTGGTGACCCTCGGGTCAAAACGCCACTAGTCGGCTCTCTAATGAGAGAGCAGCCCTGTGGTTGTCTGGTACTATGGCAACTTTATTTACTTTTATGTTCATGAGCAATATAATGGAAAACATAAGACAACAAAGAGAAAACAATGCTGAGATAGCCTGTATTATAGAGGCATGTGATATCACTTTCTGATTTTAATTTCCAGAAGACCAAAAGGACAATTCACAATTCTGGAATTTAGAGATATTCCCACCTAGTTTTTTAAATATGCTCAATTACACTGTCATAATCCCCTGTTGTCTCATGAATCCAACTCACCAATGCACTGAATTGAGCATGGTAATCACAAAGTTTGAGGAAACACCTGAGCCAAAGGCAGTGGATAAAAATCTTGAATATCTATGGTTTGATATCCTGGGAGGTTAGCATGTTTATCTTAGTGCTCCTGACTGCAGCTGATCAATGAGTTAGTAGTTGATGGGATGCTCATAAAGTAAGCACACCTATGAATCTTCATCAATCCGAAGACAGGTCTAATCTGGACCCATGGTGTTGCTATCCAAGAGCAATTTTTTCCCTGCTGCTAACTGAGTAGTAAAATCTATTGTTTGAATTTGTAAAACAAAAGATATAGTTACTGGTGAATTCATTGAATCCCACAACTTTTTATTGCCACAGAGTTATAATCAAGTCTGACACACTGAAAGGTACTCTTGCTGATCGAAGCCATCCTGCCTGAAACTTGGCTTCTGGATTTTAGCAGTAAAGGCGTAGTTATTTCTTTGAATCTCTTCCATCCCTTTTTTTTAAAAACTATTACAGCCTGCATCATTGGAAAACAAATAAAATCAGTTCTTGCTGGGCTTACCCTTTGTCAGAACTAACTAAAATTGTAGATCTGTATTACACGATTTTGACTCAAGATCAGTGTTGTAAGAATAGATTTTGAGGGTACAGAATGAGTAATTTTTCTCATGAGCTGTTTACCTGTCTTAGTTTTCACAGCTACCAATCCTTTTTATGTTGGCTTCAGCAGTGCTGTGCTCTAATATTACTGTTTCTATGTTTAGATGGACACTTCAGTATTCATACACTTGTCAAGGACATTCATGTACTGTGATATTTGTTTTAAATAGTGATCAGAACACAGTGCATTCCTTGTAAACTGGTAACCAAGGCTTACTTTCAAAAACCTTATTCAGGGGCATTTCTTTTTGCATCCCTCACTTGTATTCAGACATATTTTGTCATTGGAAAATGTCCTATAAATTGCATTTGATTCATGTCGCTTCAAGTACTTTTCTCTTGATAAGAGAATCTTCTGGAAATATGAGTCACTATTTAAAACAAAGATATGTTGGTGTTGTGCATGCCTTGCTGATCGTTCTTCTCTTGAAATATAAGCTGAACTTGCACCTTCCATTCCTGGCACACTGCATTCCCAGATTTTTGTTCTGTTTTCAGAAAGTTAATCTTCATTTTACTTTGCATATCATCACCTTTCAGTCAATGGTTTACTCCTGTGAAACTTTTATTTTATAAATGGGTAACAGCAAAGTAGCTGTGGATAGTCGGGAATATCTCCTCTGATGTAAACAGCCTATTCCTTTATTTACCTGTGTAGAGTTAAAAAGGTTCCATATTCATTCAAACCTTTTGTAAGTTGTATATAGCTGCAATCTTCAAACATGGAGTCCTAACCTATGTAAAGAAAACAAGCACTGAATTTTGAGCATCAGTCTAATTCTAGGATAGATTTTGAAACCTTGAAAATGGGAAATTTTAATTAAAAACAATTTTATTCAGAAAGTAACACTAGATTTGATATTTGAACTTGGAAACAATTGCTGCAGAGTAATATTTCTGTTTCACCCTATTTCAGCTGAGGTTTCAGAACTCATATCTGCAAATTCATAACACCATCCATTTAAAGTAATTGCATTATGTGTCAAGAGCAAACTATTAGTTTTTTTTAAGTTTGGTATTAGTGAGTTGCTCATTGAAACCATTCCATTAATATTAATCACATCCTCCAATTGTTTTGTTTTGTCAAATAAATGCTTGCTGTAGTATTTCCCTTTTCCCACCCTTACTTAGGTCATCAATTAATTCTTAATTTGGGTGGCATTTGCTTCAGATTGCTGGCTTCTTCCAGAAATTCCTGCCTTCATTTGTAGTGCTGTTATTAGAATACTTTTGCCATCTACTGTTAATTCAAAGTCACCTTTCCTTCAGAAATCAAATTATCCAGTAATTGAAAATTAAGCAAGTTTAATGAAACAGCACAGGAGGCAATTTTTGCTTAATTTCAATTCAAATTAACAGCTAATTTGAATTGAGCAACTCCAAATTAAGGATAAACAAGTAAATTAATTATTGCTAAAATGAGGCAGAAGTCTTAAGCTTTTCATCCTGTACTGATCAGGACTGAAATGCAAAATAGACTATCTTTAGAAAGAAGGCAATCTTTGCATGATTTTTTTCTACTGCAATATTAGGATCTTATTTGTAGTGTTTAAATTAATAGATTTTAAACCGCACCATTTTAAATAAATAAAGTTTTAGTGCCTCTTGTTTCTGTACTCTCCATTAAAACCCTTACCTCTGTTATTTTGTCCCTTGCTATTTTAGCTACTATACCACATTTCTCTATCTCTTTTTATCAAAAATAATTCTGTGAATCTGACATCTTTTTTTTACCAACCTTCATTCTTCCTTCTCTTGGCTACTATCATCCACTTTAGTGGTGGAAAATAACTTTATGCTCTTTTACTGACAGTCTTGGTAAGCTATTTTTTCAAATGAATATACTTATTAGTGACCTACCTACACTATTTATAGAATCAGAGTCGTAGTGATGTGCAGGACAGAAACAGACCCTTCGGTCCAACTTGTCCATACTGACCAGATAACCCAAACCAATCTAGTCCCACCTGCCAGCATCCGGCCCATATCCCTCCAAACCCTCCCTATTCATATACCCATCCAAATGCCTCTTAAATGTTGTAATTGTACTAGCCTCCATCACTTCATCTGGCAGCTCATTCCATACACGTACCACCCTCTGTGTGAAAACATTGCCCCTTAGGTCTCTTTTATATCTTTGCCCTCTCATCCTAAACCTATGCCCTCTAGTTCTGGACTCCCCTGACCCCAGTAAAGAGACTTTGTCTATTTTGTCACTCTCTTGCTCCTCAGATGCTGCCTGATCTGTGCCTTTTCCAGCGACATGTTTTATCTGACTGTCCAGCATCTGCAGTCCTCACTGTGTCCTAACATGTTTGCCTGTTCAAGCTATTGTACTTTTTATTGAACTATCAATTTATGTCAAGGAATCTGGAGTTTGATGCACAATTCCAACCAGTTCAGAAGGCAATGAGAGAAGTACAGAAATAGTGAAAGAATGGAATCATAATTTGTTGAAATTGAAAAATTACTTCTATTTTGTGCATCAAGTTGTCTATACCTTCAAAACATATTTATTTCTTCTCTTAATTTGCCTCTTCCTTAATTCTGCCCAAGGCATGCCATATTCTGTAGTCGGTCAATAATCTGTTAGTCTTGAATATGATCTATACTTCCTAGCTATTTGATCCTGAGGGGACTTGACCAGGTGGCTGGTGGAAGATTGTTTCCTCTTGAGGAAAGAGATGCTAGGGTTATAGTTTAGAAATAAGGGATCACTCATTTAAATCAGAGATGAAGAGTTGACAGTCTTCTGAATTGTTTTCTCCAAAAGGCAGTGTATGCTGAATCTTTTAAATCTTTTTAATGCAGAAGTGGATATATTCTTGATTATCAAGGGGAAATGAAGAATTATTAGAAATATGCAGAATTGTAAAGTTCTGATTAAAATCAGATCCGCCTCAATCTTATTGAACAGCAGAGCAGGCTGAAAAGGAAGAGTGATATACTATTATTCCTCATTCGTATGTTGTTCTTTTCCAGCGATGGTTTCTCTAACATTGGGTCAGATAACTCCATTATAATTCTTGTCTTCACCAACCAGTTACCTTCCCCGATTACTTTCAAATTATGAAACAGAAATTATCTGCAGTAAATAGTATTTCATTCCTTCCGTGTTACAACTTGCTAAAAGCCAACAACATTCTTATTAGAGGGTTATTCTACTAAAATAGTTCACTTCTGAAAGGTTTATTTCAGAAAAGTTTTCAGCATTTTCTTTTTTTGCCAAAAATTTACCTCAGTTTAATGCACTGTTAGTTTTTCAATACCAAGTTTCACGTGTTTAAAAAAAGGTTGAATTAAATTGTGAAAAATGTGTACGCATGAGTTTTTAAAATTTTCATGAACATTATGTGTAGCACGTCACTTGAGTATTTCTGTTAACTAGAGCATTCTAAATTCCGTGTTCGCTGATGTAATGTCAGCCTGGAGAGCTTGCCTTATTTTTCGGCTGTGCACATTGGTGAAGAGCCCGATTCTGTTAATGGTGTCAACTTGCTGTAGTAAAATTCCAATCTTTAAACAGATTAATCATTACAGCTACATAATTTCACTTTCAGCATTATTAGTAATACTTGTGTTTTGACAGAATAAACAATCATATTAAATAACAATAAGACCAAACAAATGCTAGGCAATGACCATCTCCAACTCGAGAGAATCGAACCATTGCCCTTTAACATTCAATGGCGTTACAATCACTGAATCCCCCACAATGAACATCTTGGGGTTGCCATTGACCAAAATATAAACTAAACTAGCCATATAAATGCGGTGGCTACAACAACATGTCAGGGACTAGGAATTCTGTAGCCAGTAACTCCCACAGCCTGTCCACCATCTACATGGCACAAGTTGGGAGCATGATGAAATAGCCAGTCAGGCAGCATCTGAGGAGCAGGAGAATCGGCGTTTCAAGCGTAAGCCCTTCAGGACAGGCTGACAAAGGGTTTGTACTCGAAACATCGATTCTCCTACTCCTTGGATGTTGCCTGATGTGCTGTGCTTTTCCAGCACCACACTCTTCGACTCTCATCTCCAGCATCTGCAGTCTTCAGTTTCTCCTAGCATGATGGAATACATTCCACTTGCTTTTTCCCCATGACCGTGTTTGGATAATCAAAAGTGATTTACCTGCACCTTGTCCAATTTAGTCTACTGTGTTCGTTGATCACAATGCGGTCCCTAATTTGAGGAAATAAGATGCAGACTGGGTGGCAGCTTTACTGTATACCTACAGAACTTAAAAATGACCCCGAGCTTTGCTTGCCATTTTAGTACACCACGGTATTCCCTGACCAACATTTCCATCTCAGATGCCAGTGAAGTTCAATGCAAGTTGAAGGAACAGCTTCTCATCTTCCTCCTAGATACCTAACCGCCTTCAGGACTCAATATTGAGTTTAACAATTTCATAACATGAACACCCTGTGTGTTCACGGGCATCCCCCCCCCCCCATCGCCCAAACCCCAGATTCTGATCTGTATGGGTTGCTCCTAGCACAATCATCCCACTTTCAACCATTTACACTTCTCATTAGCACCTTATCCAGCATTTTCCTCTCTCTTTGGTGACTGTGTACTCTATCCACTGTGCACTCCCCTGTCCCCGTCCTCTCCCAGTTATCCTCAGTTCTTTGACAGGCTAATACAGTAAAAAACAATGGGGATGATCGGCACCAGATTGGCAGCTTTGGGTGCTGACATCTTGTTTGACAGAGTACATGACTGATGTGCTCCCTCCTGATATTTAACACTTTACCAACCACTCTTCTAGATTCTTCTTCACTCCATAGCCATCATTGCAGGTTTACAACAGCCCCCAAATTTCATCAACTGATGGGATCATGAACCAGACTGGGAAGCCCTATGAGAGAGGTTACTTACGTAGTCTAAGTTTAGAAAGATAGATAATTTACAAAATATTAAGCACTGTACTACAAAACTCTTTGTCAAAAGATTGAAACTCGACATTTTTTTTAACACTTTTGTGAACAATTGAGAACAGATGAACTAGGGGAATGAATTGCAGATACGTAAAGTTAATGCTGTCTTTTAATTCCACAGAGAGGCTGAATTATTTAAAGAACAAGGCAATGCATTTTACGCAAAGAAGGACTACAATGAAGCATTTAATTATTACACAAAAGCAATAGGTAAGTTGTTAGTTTAAACCACCTCCTGATGGGATTTGTGATCATTGTTTAAAATGAAGCTTTGAAAATTATGCAACAGTTCTGTCCTGTCTTAAATGCTTGAATTCCATTAAAATGACTTACCATCGTTCCTTTCCAGCGAGTTTCTCCAAAACTGTTATCAAAATGACAGTTGGGTAGCTCAACATCTCTGAGCCAAAATTGCAAACTCACTTGACTGATACAATTAAAGTGATTTTCTTTTTGCTTCTGAAAACACAGAACATAAAAGTTGATAGTTCCAAATCTCATTTTGGTGACTGAAAGCCGCTGTATAAAACTATCCCCAAAATTGTGATGATTTCTAATATAAAAACAGAAAGTGCTGGTGGTACTTGTGAAGTAAGGCTAAGTATGTGGAGAGAGAAGCAGAGATAACACTTCAAGCCCACCTCTTCTGGAGAACAGTCATTGGACTCAAAACTCAGTTTTTCTCAACACACATGCTGCCAAATCTTCTGAGTTTCTCCAGTGTTTTCTGTTTTTATTTCAGCTCTCCAGCAACTACATTATTTTGCTTTTATTTGCAAAGACTTGACTTAGGAAGTGGCAAAGTTCACACTGTTAGACTGTCAGGGCAGAGTACAAGGAATCAGTTGGGGCTCTAACTAGCATCATACCTGGTCAAATGGTGCTTAATGCTGTACTTTTAATGTCAGCACTTCAAGTTTTGAGTCCTTTATAAGACCCAAATCAAAAAAACGAATCGAATAAACAGTAGCTCTGTTTATTGATTCTGACTGGGCAAAAGATGAATGAGATGTGTCTTACAAAAATGTCCTGTTAATTTAACGGCAAGGAAAGAATATCAGACAGCAATTCAGCAGAAAATGTCAATGCTGTTTGTTCAGTCCATGCAAATTGAAAATGGTGACCTTGCTAGGATTGGCTTGAGTTTCCCTGGACTATAGATTTTATCAACTCTGTTTAGTGAAATGGGATCCAGCTTAGCTGGGAAGCCTCTCATGCTTAAATGGTCACTGTCGGGGGCTCATGCATTAAAGAATGATACAGTTATGAGTTACCAGGGAGTCGCTGTCACTTGAGGATTCAAATACCAATCTTTCAAGATAGAAAAAATTGGACGGAAGGAGAAAATTCAAGTACCTTTAAAAGTTATAAGTAATCTTGGCAAGATGTTAATTTTAGTCTCTAGTTCCTTTCAGAGCCAGAGCTGTTTTAACTTTAAAGAATTGTTAGGTTTTTTTTAAACTATCACGGTCAAAGGGATAAAGGCAGAGCAGGATTTCATAGCATTGCTGTATGGGTCGTGGCTATTTTCCTAATATAAAGGGGTATGTTACTGGTAGTCTTTCCAGTCATAGCTTGTGAAAGACAGCTTGTATGTTGCTTTCTGTTAGGTAACACGATAATGTTCAGAATCGAACTATCGTACCTGAATTCCACATCTATGTTTGAGAAAATAATATCCTTTTCCCAGACAGCGCTAGCTCAACGAAACATAAGAATGTAAAGTAAAATGACTCAATCAGAGCGACATTGAGCTGTTTCCTTGTTTCATATAAACCAAGGGAATCCACCTGTGGACTATTTCTTCCACAGTAGAAATGTCTGTTACCTGTCAGGTTGAGAGAAAATTTTATCGTAAAATTGATTCCTGGTCGGTAAACCATTCATATATCTCCACTTGGGGATGGAACATTATAAATGAATTGTTTAAGCTTCTGCAGTAGGTAACAACCTATCATTGGCTGACCTTGACTATAGAGTTTACATTTCTCCTTTTAAAGATTTAGGAGGTATTAAATGCAGATGTGTGTTTGATTGTTAATGCAAAATAATAGTTCAGACATTTGCCATTTCTCCTACCTGTTTGATGACAACTTGAAAATTTGCATTTGTTTTCCCAGATATCTGTCCTAAAAATGCCAGTTACTATGGCAACCGAGCAGCAACTCTGATGATGATTGGTAAGTTCCGGGAGGCTCTTGAAGATTCACAGCAGGCTGTGAGGCTGGATGATGCTTTTGTGAGGGTATGTTATGGATTTATTGATTTGTAGTATTGGGTATTAGTGAATCAGTGTCTTTTTTGTTATCGTATCATAGATGACAGAATTCTCTTTCAAGTTTTTCCTTTCATTTTCCATTAACCTCATCACTTTGGATGTAATATTAGTGTGTGTATATAAGGAAGTGCATTGTCTTAGAATGGCATGTCCGTGAAACTGTTGGTAACCTCGACCTCTGAAATTTTGTTCACTTTTGTCTTTTCCTCACTATGGCTGATGAATGTACTTTCATTCACTCCACATCATTGTGAATGCTTCACTTTCTTCAAGAAATGTGTTGACTCACTTTAAAACAAAAGTTATCATGTAGGTGAAAACTCTGTTGTACTGATGGTAACTTGTAGTTTTGGCATAATGCAAGCAAAGTAGGTTTTAAGTATTGGGCTTAACCTAGTTTTAGTAAATATGCACCCTTGTTTGCTTGATCTGTGAGTTAGCTTCTAGAATGAACTGAAAATCAGTAAGGTTGTCAATGGGCCTGTTAAGCTTAGCCATGCCAATAACCCATAGAAGATAACTCAATAATTCCCCATTTACTTTACAGGGTTGCCTCCAATGGTGCACTACTTGTTGCCAATTTTGTAAAGTAAGCAAAGTAGCGACAGTGCCACCGGAGTCCCCAAGACGCCCTGGGACTAAATTTGCCACGTGCCTCCGATTTCTGTATGCCAGTGATGCAAATGTAAACAGCTGCCTCCAGCAGTGCATAAGTAACATCAAACATCTTGGATCTGGCTACAGGTGAGCTGGCCCCTCAGCTCATCAGTACAAGCTGTTGCTTTGGTATTTGTGGCCTTTATGTAGCTTCCCTGAAAATTTGGAACCAGCCCAGCCAGTCAGAAAGAAGTATCAAATGTGCCCTTTTTGTTAAACTATGTATCCAAAACTGCTTTAAACTTGTTTTGCAATTTCCTGTCACCTCTAACTACACAAACATGTCTGTTGTCATATCCATCCTTTAAGAGAAGCATCACACTTTCAGGAGCAAGGCATAAACATAACTGATCATAACATGCTGCGGAATGAATGTGTTACTACTAATCATGTAAAATAATTCTTATTTTTCTAACTGCCATATGTAGCCATAAGTAATTTACCCTAGTTTTGTATTCAAAGGAATACTATTCCCAACTCAGGTTTAAAAGAATAAAAAATTTAATTTTACTGATGGATGTTTTGTATCATTCCAAGTGCATAGACATGGAAGTTCCATACCTATTGTATTCCTGTTAGTACTGACTTGAACCAAAAAATTGTAGTTGCTGAGGCTGCATTTTGTTTTGGTCAGCTTATGTAGTCTTTCTCCCTATGATTTTCTGTGGGGCACTGCAGAATACAGATATTGATAATGATAGTGATTTTCTTTTCTAATCAAAGGCTCTGCCAATAGTTGAAGAGGAAATAAACCTAATTCTTGTTCACTTGCTACAACTATAGGCATTTATGGTGCTGATGTTTTTTAAAAATGCTGCTAATTAATGTCATTATCTTTTAATTTCAGGGTCACCTGCGAGAGGGAAAATGTCATCTTTCTTTAGGGAATGCCATGGCAGCTGGCCGGTGTTTTCAAAAAGTCCTGGAACTGGAATCCAATAGCCCCCAGGCACTTACAGAGGTATGCAGCAGGCTTGTTCCGGAGATTGCCAGTATTAGATTTACCAGTGATATTAGATTCTAATGTGTGAGAGCATCGTATCTAAACTTCATTACAAATGTTTAGAACACTTGTGCGGTTTGCTGTGTTCAACTAATAGAATCATATTTTCATTTAACCGCAGTGCCACTTGTCCAATGACCACCTTTTTTGGATGAGCAGGGTAAGAAACATGGTTACAAGAGTAGGTCAGAGGCTAGGAATCCTGTGGCTAGTAACTCAACCTTTGACTGTGCAAAGGTTTGTCCATCATCTTCAAGGTGCAAGACAGGAGTGTGATGGAATATTCAGTACCTGCTCAGATGAGGGCAGCTCCAACTACACTCAAGAAGCTTGATGCTATTCAGGACAAAGCAAGTCTGCTTACTTGGCACCACTTCCACAAACATTGACTACTCCACCACCAATGCCTAGTAGCGGCAAGTAGGTACTGTCCACAAGATATACTGCAGAAATTCACCAAGGTTCCTTAGCACCTTCCAGATCCATGATCACTGATGTCTAGAAGGGCAAGAGCAGCAGACATATCGGAACATCATCACCTGCAAGTTCCAATCCAAACCACTGACTTAGAAATATATCACTGTTCCTTAAGTGTCGCTGGGTCAGAATTCTGGAAGTCCTTCCCTCCACTAGCAATACCTACATCAAATGAACTGCATTGATTCAAGAATGCAGCTCACCACTACCTTCTCAAGGGCAGTTAGAGTTGGGCAATAAATACCCATATCCCCCAGATGGGAAACAAGGGAAAAGGAAGTTCAAGCTGATGTTGGGGGATAGGAACAGATTGCTTAAAGCTGGATATGCAGTGAACGTGTGAAGGACAAACCTTTGAATGAGAAGGGACAAAAAGGGTGGCTGGATGTCATCAACATATGAAGGGAACTGAATCCAGTGCTTTCATAAGATCATAAAGCAGTGGCAAATATGAGTAAACAGGGTGGGTTGAGGATGGAGAAAGAGGTGATGTTGCAAGTTAGGAGGAGAAATCATCTATTATTAGGACAGAACCAAAGGAAAATGCCAAGATGATACTGTCTTCAGGAAAGACTGAGGAAGATATATTGTTAAATCTGGTTAATAACTCCACTCTAGGTTCCTTCCAGATGCTGATATATTTCAGTCAGATTCCTTTAAAAGATCGTTCTGCAGTGAAGTGGCTTCATGTGGAGAAAGAAAGGTGACGGAGATGTTAAAAATAACAAGAAAAGATAGTAAATTAAAGTTATTGATGTTAATAATTTAAAAGAACAATCTCTATGCTGGAGCTGAGATACTACATTGTGTACAGTATTGGTCACATTATCTAAGGAAAGGTGTAAATGCATTGGAAGTAATTCAGAGAAGGTTTGCTAGATTAATACCTGCAATGTTTATAAATGAAATGTTGGGCACAATAGGCAAGAGTTTTGGAGAAGAGATGACTTGATTTAAACATAAGGCCCAGGTTAAATCCCACCTGCTCGGGAGGTTTGAACAGGTTGATTAAGAATACCTGTAAGATCTTGATGAGTTTGGCAAGGTAAATGTGGAGAGGCTGTTTCCTTTTATGGGAGAATCCAAAACTAGAGATTACTGTTGAAAAATCATGAGTCACCCATTTAAAACATGTATCAAAATATTTTCTCTTGAGAGCTGTGAGATTTGCACATGCACCAATCATTTGCCTTTTATGATTCTGTCTTAATTCAGTACGATAGATCTTATCCAAGTAAGAACATAGTTAATTTAGGAAATTGACCTTGTTTTGTAGTCTGTTATTTAGATATCCCTGTTATTTCTGTAGCTGAAGAACGCAGAAGCGGTATTGGAGTACGAAAGAATAGCTGAACTTGGCTTTGTCAAAAGAGATTTCAGAAAGGTAATCTGATCATCACGTGTATTTTTCGAATGTATTAAAATTTAAGTCATTGAAAAAGTCTAGAGTTGTTTTTAAACGTTGCTTCATGTAAACATTTTAAGAAGTGCATGACTGGCGGAATTTCAAATTAGAAAATCTACAAATCTATGCAGATGAAAGTAAAATAGTCCCTCTTTACCTGGTGACTTTGCAAACTGGTATGAAAAAGTTGCATTCTGCCAACATGTTGTGATTCTTGATTTTAATTCTTTAACCCCTTTTTACAGTCCTTTCTTTCCCCTCTTGATTCTCTTCAAAAGGCAGGAACTTATCTCCTGTGGCACTTAACAACACTGCTTAGTATTTAGTTAATATACAATAAATTTGGTACAAAACTGCACTCTGTCTTCACTCAAGGTCTCCCCACAATAATATTGTACAACTTTTGGTTCATTATGAATGCAAATGTTATGTTGGCTTTCAAAGTGAGGAGATTCGAGTACAGGAGCGGCGATATTGTACAGAGCCTTGGTGAGACTACATTTGGAGTATTGAGTAGAGTTTTGGTCTCCTTATCTCAGCAAGGATGTTCTGGCAATGGAAGGAGTGCAACGCATTTTAACCGGTCTGAATGCTGGATTGGCAGATTGAATCTCTCTTAATTGTTAATCGGTTAAGACTGTATTTACTGGGGGAGTTTAGAGGAATGAGGAGGTGGTCTCATAGAAACCTAGAAAATTCCAACAGGACTAGATAGAGTAAACACAGGAGAGATGCACCAGATTTCTGATGCTCCTCAGATGCTGCCTGACCTGCTGTGCTTTTCCAGCACCACTCTAATCTTGACTCTGACCTCCAGCATCTGCAGTAATCACTTTCGCCTAGGTGTACCAGATGTCCAGGCAGTCCAAAACCAGGGATCAGAATTTAAGGATATGAGCTAGGCCATTTAGAACTCAGGTGATGAGAAATTTCTTTAGCCAGAGAATGGTGAGCCTGTGTACTTCTCCACCACAAAAGGTGGTCAAGGCCAAAACATTGAATGTTTTCAAGAAGGATTTGGGTACAGTTTGTGGGTTTAAAGGGGTCAAAGACTGTGGGGAGAAAGCGGGAACAGGATTCTGAGTCAGATGGTCAGCCAGGGGCATAATGAATAGTAGAGCAGGCTGAATGGCCTCCTCCTCCAATTTTCTGTTTCTAAACCTGTTTCTAAATTCTCCCTTAAAAAATTCCCATCCATCCATCAGAAACACGTTTTTTAAAGTGGTGTAATTACAAGGAATTATTCTTTTTATAAAACTTGTTTGTACTAATCAATTCATTATGTTGTAGTTGGCCAATGAAGTTGATGGAAGTATTCATAATAAAATAATTGAGCAGTTCTAATTTCCCTCAAAACTGAATGGAATTAAGGAACTAATTGTCTAATGTCCTGTCATCATTTTTTATCTCTGAAATCTTCTCCAAGGTTGTATACTATATGGATCGTGCCCTCGAATTTGCTCCTGCCTGTCACCGCTTCAAAATCCTTAAAGCTGAATGCTTAGCCCTTCTTGGCCGTTACCCTGATGCACAATCGGTAGCAAGGTAGAAATATTCATTCCTTTGAGTACTGTAGCTTTATGGAATTCTTGGTAATTTTGTTATTTCTAATTGCTCTCATTGTGGTGAGGGATCTTAGTTCTGAGGAATGATTCATTGAATACCCAGACTTATCAAGCAATGCAAAGCATTTACAATCCAGTAAGAGAGTCAAATTTCATCTCCCTTCCCCTTCATCCAGTGTCAAAAAAGTAACATTTACTGCACCAATATGAGCTTTCTTCTCGTCAGGCATTAGAGCAGTTTTATTTCATTCATCCTGTGAATGTCATGAACTAATAATTGAAGGTAATACTAACTGATGTGCAATAGTAAGAAAGCATGTTGTAAAGTGATATAATATTTCCCTGATGACTTTGAGGCAGCTGAGTAAGTAAAGGCTGAATAGGTAAAACACTCCACTTTGTAAGACACCAAGTTATATAGATCATAATGTCCCAGCATCATTTTCCTGTGTGTGCAAAGTTAACTAATCTCATTAGTAATGTCGCTTAAAGCAAGCAGTTGATATCATTGTCCCAATGTTAAACAGAAAGGCTGGAGTAAGGGATAAGTCATATAAAGTTGTCCTAATTCATGACCCCTGCTAGAAAATGCACATATTTCAATATTACTTGACAACTGTATTAGACTTGGCTACCACATACTGTCAAGTACCTTGAATTCACTCTGTTCTGCCTCACAGAGGTGCTATGGGACCATATCACAACATAAATCAGTATTTTCAGTTAGAATGGATAAAATTGATAAGGAGTCTATAATTTTACAAATTGTTGATCAGTGTAAATTTTGCAGTTCTGCTGCCAGCTAAACTGTAATTTTAAGTAGAATCATAGAATCTTACACAACAGAAGGAAGTCATTCGGCCCATTGGTTCTGCCCTGTGTCACTCCTCTAGTCTGTTCCCATTGTCTGTCATTTTTTCCCCTTTACTGTTTATCCAATGTCTTTCTAAAAGCTACCATTGAACTTCCAATAAACTATTTTGAACAGTGCATCCTAAATATTTGTGTACTCTATTAAAACCATCAAAATTTTGAATGCTTCTATCAATAATATTCTAACCTCCTATACTCCCAAGAAAACAATCTCAGCTTCTGTTATCTGCATTAATTCTTCATTTCTGCTTGCTTTTCTTTTAGTGACATTTTGCGTATGGATTCCACTAATGCTGATGCCCTGTATGTGAGGGGGCTTTGTCTTTACTATGAGGACTGCATTGAAAAGGCTGTTCAATTCTTTGTCCAGGCTTTAAGAATGGCACCTGACCACGAAAAGGCACGACTTGCTTGCAGGGTAAGTACCGATTACCGTTTTTGGGGGGATGGTAGAGGGGAATCCAGATCATGAAAGTGTATTGTCTCCTATAGCAATTGATTTTTGTAAAAGAGGTTTTCCTTTCTACCTTAGTGAATCTTTGAATTGCTTACAGTGATTTAAAATTCTTTGAAGTATCAGTCTCCAGAGCAATCGGAAGCATCTTCTGTTTCACTTGTGTGCATCTGGGCAGTAAATTCCTTTTAGTTTTGTGAAACTTAGATTAAGGTCAGCACCCGAAGTCAGAATGAGAGGGGAGAGATTGTGATCAATTGAGCAGGAAATGTGGAGGGAAAATGGAAAGTTGGATTTTCTTGGCTTGTTTTGCTCGCTAACAGGATTGGCTTGGCTCCAACCATTCTGAATTGATGATGCCAAATTAAAATCTTTTTCAAAAAATTCTAAATAAATGCAATATTAAAGTTATTTTCAGTTTGCCATTCTTTTTATAATAGTGAAATACTGTGCCTAAAATATCATTTGTGGCTTTTGAAATGTTCCATTCACATACATGAGAGGTAGTTTTGCAACTGTATTGCCTGGGCCACAAGGTGGGGATCAAAACAAAGTGCTAAAAATCTCAGTAGATCTGGCAGTATCTGTGGAGATAAAAACAGTTTTTAATGAAAATGACTCTGGTCTGAACTTTGCTTCAGAAAAGCTGTTCTCCCATTGAAATTTTTTTTTCTTTTAAACTTGTCTCACTTGCTACAAATATATTACTGTGGATATCCTCAAGGGTCTTAGTTGTGTCCCTTTTTGTTGGGCATACAGAAAGTTCCTTGTTCCAGTCCGACTCCAGTCTTCTCTCTCAACTCCATTTCTGGTGCGTCGATTAAAGAAGCAGATTTCCCCAAAGCAGATACATGTTTGACTCAAAACATTATCTCTGTTTCTCTCTCAACAGAGTCTTCCAGAGCAGCTGAGTTTTTCCAGCACTTTTTTCTTACAGATTTCCACATCTGATGTTTTTATTATGGAGTGGGGAAGGTTCCTTGCTTGTCCTTTCATTAATGTAAAGAGAACAGCAATCAGTTCTATTAGAGAAGCAATGTGACCTGCCCGTTCTGTGTTCAACTTAGGATACGTTATAACTCAGGGAGTGCAAGCAAAAATATGACCAGTAGTCTCTAAGCTCCAAGTTGCTTCATGTCTAAGCAGAGTAAAATCACCTCTGATGCATTGAATATAGGGGTTGGATAAACAGACATTGGAATGTATTTTTGTGAGCCAGATGAAAGATAACTGTATTAAATCACAGTATTCTGTGTTGGCCTTTGATTAACCAACTTTGTTGTACTAAGCTGCACTGTGGTGAATGAATGGTAGGAGCATTGTATCAAAGTTATAAACAGGGTCGGGTTTCGTGATTTTGGATATCTGACTTGTTTGCAGAGATTTGTTTCAGAAAGTTTGACGACAGATGTCTATCAAGTCACTTTATAGCTTGGGTATATTCCACAAATAACTTTCTAAAATAAAAGTCCTTGATGCAGACTGTAATGGGTCAAACATTGGCTCACCATACATAAGAAGCAAGATACATGTAGTCACAGCACATGCATAGATGGTGGTCCATGTGCATATTTTTAATAAATCAAAGTTGTAAATAAGCTAAAATGGTCAGCCCTAACCCTATTATCTCTCCCCAGTGTAAAGTTTGCGTTCCCAGAAAATGTCTTCTTTCAAATCACAGTTGCTGACTATTATTTTGAAAACAAGGCAAGGAAGTTAACTTTGGCACAAAGTATTCCTATTTCCAGGCAAAGTGAATAGAAAACAATCATTGCTTTTGCATTTTCTGAAAACTGTTTTGAATAATTTCTCCGTGGTTATTGAGATGGTTCAACTTGAGCCTGTAGCATCACGTCATCACTGATCAGGAAGTACAGCAACTGAGGCCTATTTTTAATGTCCTGTTAGTGGAAATGGGGAAGATATCAAAAAAAAGGAATATTTCAAAATGGCTGTATTTGTACTGTGCACATGCTCAGTGCAGACTTTATGTGATGCAATGACATAGAACATCTGAAAAGATGTACATGCACATTTCTAAGTGAGTGAGTATACGCAGTTATCCCACGGTGTTAGCAGACTCTGCCTTTTTAAATCATAATTGGCACACTATTTATATCCTTGCATATGTATCGTAGTTGTATTAGCAATTATCCATGAATTTCTGTAGTTGTGTTCAGCTGCAATAATCTGTGAAACTGCAATATTGGGACCCAGCAGGGTCAATTCCACAAATTATAGTTGCATTGGTACGTGTCCTGGTTTCTCCTCACTAAAGCTGGTATAATTTCAAGATATTTCATGTGAGTTAGTTGAGGAGTTGAAATAAAAATGAAAAATGCATGGCGGGTCAGCCAGAATCTAATGCAGAGCAATATTTTGTATGTGATCCTTCATTATGGGGAGGCGATGGCCTAGTGGTATTATTGCTGGACTGTTAATCCAGAGACCCAGATACGTTCTGGGGACCCATGTTCAAATCTTGCCACGGCAGACAGTGGAATATGAATTCAATAAAAGATCTGGAATTACAAGTCTAATGAAGATCATAGTCAGATTGTCGGAAAACCCCATCTGAATCACTAATGTCCTTTAGGGAAGGAAGCTGCCATCCTTACCTGGTGTGGTTACACATACTCCAGATCTACAGCAATGTGGTTGACTCTTAACTACCCTCTGGGCAATTAGGGATGGGTGATAAATGCTGCATAGCTATCGACGCCCTCATCTTGTGAATGAATAAAAAACATTGTCTACCACAGTGTTTCCCAAACTTTGTGTCCCATCGTGATCCTGTTTTGAGCTTTGAAAATTGTCATAATCTCTCTGTGATCTGTGTGTGGGGCCTGGAGGTCAGTCGGGGAGAGAGACCTGTGAGAGTGGGGGGTGGGTTTGGTCGGGGGCACAGTGAGTTGCAGGGATACCAGGATGGATGATGGGGGAGCTGAGAGAGCAGGGACTGCTTGAATTCTGTCAAAGCTCAAAAATCTAAAATATCAGTCTGCAACCCCATGTGGAATCCCAACCTCTACGTTGGGAATCACTGCTATATCCATTCTCTTCAGCAATTGTACCTTAAGGTTGATTCTATTTTCAGAAGCTTGAGAATAGATTGAAAGTGGATCATTTTGGTGAGGTAATTGTATACCGTTTCGTCAAGGGCAGGTCGTGTCTCTCAAACCTCATTGAGTTTTTTGAGAAGGTGACCAAGCATGTGGATGAGGGAGATCTAAACAATCGTTGGATAAGCACATGGATGATGATGGGATAGTGGAGGGGGACGAGCTGAGAATAGTTCACAGGTCGGCGCAATATGGAGGGCCAAAGGGCCTGTTCTGCGCTATATTGTTCTATGTTCTATAAACCTAAAATGGTGGTTTACTTTAAATTTGAGATTTTTGACATCAGTTTTAACATAAAGAAAAGTCATAATGGTTAAACACAAGTTTCTGCTGATACTTTATGACATGTTTTAATTGAAACAACAGTGTGGTGCTATGTCTTTCTGCAAATAGAATGCTAAAGCTTTACGAGCAAAGAAGGAAGAAGGGAACAGAGCTTTTAAGGAAGGGTCCTTTGATGAGGCATTTGAACTTTATTCAGAAGCTCTGAAAATAGATCCAAATAACATCAAAACGAATGCTAAATTGTACTGTAATCGAGGGACGGTGGGATCGAAGGTAAGTTGCTTGTAATTTTTGCAGTTCATTCATATGTTATTATAGCAATCATAATCAATGTGTTGGTGTAATTCTTGATTTTCCTGATGACTCATCAGGTTTTTCAGTGATTTGCTAAGCTGTACAGCCCAAGGAATAAGGAAGAAGTTCTCCATAAATTTAGGTGTGCTGCACTTTATAAGCCTCCTGGCATGCTTTCACATTGGTGTCATAACTATGAAGCGATAACGATTGTAACTGAGGTGAAAAGTGATTGAAGCATATAATCAGCTTCTTATATTATCAGTAAAGAAATTCCAATTATAAAATGTACTAAATGTATTCAAAACTAGCATCGCCACTTGAGAACATTCAAACACTGCTTTTCTTTTCATCATTGGTAGTATAGCCGTGGCATTATTATTTGTGAAATGTCACAGCAAATAAAATGTAGCTTTAAAAAAACTTATTGAGCACGATTAATGAATGCAATGTTGACTAGTTGTTTGGAAATGTTTTCCAGCTCAATAAGATGCAACAAGCAATAGAAGACTGCACAAATGCAATAAAACTTGATGACACATATATCAAGGCTTACATGAGGCGGGCACAGTGGTGAGTGATGCTTTGTTGCGCTGAATTCTAGCAATTGAATATTGCATCCCCTGGCATTAGACCTAGGACTTCAAATTTCACAAACCACTCTATAGACTCTTATTAAGTTGTAATAATTCGGTTGTGAAAAGTGAAAAACCATATCTTAACCACTGAACCAACCAGTTCCAACACTATAATGTTCGTTTTACTGAAGGAATCTGCAATCGTATCACCAAGCAGGAAAAATCAGCCCATTCAGCCTCTCATGTTGTGCCAGCTGTTTGAAAGCACTTAGTTCCACTTCCCTGATCTTTCCCCAAAGCCCTACAAATTTCTCCTTTCAGGTAGTAATCCAGTTTCATTTTGAAATTTACCATTGAATCTACTTCCACTGCCATAGAATCCCTATATTGGAGTAAGAAGCCGTTTGGCCCATTAAGTCTGCACCGACCCTCCAAACAGGATCCTCTCAGACCCACCCACCTCACCCCATCCCATCCTTATAACCCCACGTAGGGTTTTTACCATGGCCATCTCACCTCACCTGCAAATCCCTGCTCTGTGGTGGGGAACCCCATGCAGACATGGGGAGAACATGCAAACTCCACATAGTCACCCAAGATTGGAATTAAATCCAGTCCCTGGCATTGTGCCACCCTTGTCAATAGTACATTCCTGATCACAATGCCATCTGTGGGCAATTATTTTAATTGTGTCTACCCTCCCAGATTTTAATGACCTATCTAAGGCTATGACCTCTGATTACTAAACCCCCTCCAACCTGTGGAATTAGTTTCATTTTGTTAATCTATTAAAATACCTAAAGTTTGGGTAAGTCTATTAAATCCCTTAATTACCTACAAGCTGCTAAACAAAGGATGAGCAAAGCTGTTAAATCTGTGTTCCAGTTTTCTTCAAATTCAATACTTAATTCTTCTCTGAATTAAATTTCATCTTGTAAAACTCATCTATTTCACCAGATTGCCTGTATCCTTCTCACTGTTTATCATATTTCTAAGCTTCTTGCCTTTTGCAACCTTAGATCATCTACCATTTAGGAGAAAGTGAGGTCTGCAGATGCTGGAGATCAGAGCTGAAAATGTGTTGCTGGAAAAGCGCAGCAGGTCAGGCAGCATCCAGGGAACAGGAGAATCGACGTTTCGGGCATAAGCCTTAAGAAGGGCTTATGCCCGAAACGTCGATTCTCCTGTTCCCTGGATGCTGCCTGACCTGCTGCGCTTTTCCAGTAACACATTTTCAGCCATCATCTACCATTTACCCAAGTTTCGGTCCCTGCTGTATATTGAAAAGAACCATGATGGCAATATTGATCCTGGACAGATTGCCATTATATTTAGTTTGCTGTTATTGGTTAACTCATGTTCTTCTAAAGATTAATAATTTTGTACAGGGTTATGGTCTCTAGATATTTTCACACCACAGGTATTAAGCTGGCTGAACAGCCTTTATCCATATATCCCAGTTTCTCATTTACAAGCACAGCTATAAAATTTACAACCCTTCAATGTTTGGTACGAAGGTCACTCTCTATGTGGAGTTTGCACATTTTCCCAGTGTCTGCATGGATTTCCTCCGGGTGCTCCGGTTTCTGCCCACAATCCAAAAATGTGCAGGTTAGGTGAATTGGCCATGTTAAATTGCCCGTAGTGTTAGGTGAAGGGGTAAATGTACGGGAATGGGTCTGGGTGGGTTGCGCTTTGGCGGGTCGGTATGGACTTATTGGCCGAAGGGCCTTTTTCCACACTAAGTAATCTAATCTGATCTAATCAAAAGTTGTAACCAAAGTCTTGACTGAAACCACCCTCACTACTTCAGTAACCTAGGATATATTCATCTGCACCCGATATCCTTTCGACTTTGAGCACGGCAAACTGTTTAATGGTCTTCTCTTTGTTTGTGTTCTACCTTATTAATTTTCTCTACCAGCTCTTGCTTTAGTGTGACATTAGCAGAGTTTGTCGTGGACAAAGGGAAATCACTCATTCAGTACCCCAGTTATGCCTCTGCCTCCAAATAACATTTTGGATTCTAATCTTGATCTGAATTATATTGTACCACTATAACTGTAGCTATGATTGAGTTTGTATCTTGTTTTTTTTTTAACAAGTCTTTATGGAAATTGAATCATATTGCCATCACACAGCATAAATACATATTTTTACCTTGAAAAGTACCTACATTTACGAAGCCTTGTAGTTATTTTTTGGTATGTAGTATATTTTCCATGAGAGGCAGTGCTAATTCCTTACCAAACTGTGGCCAACACTGAAATTGGAAAGAAATAGCTTGTTTTATATAGTACATTGTCATGCTCTTAAGGTGTTATAAAATGCATTAGATTCAGTTATGCAATGGGGTGGCATTGAGTGGTTAGCGCTGCTACCTCACAGCAGGGACCAGCATTCAATTGCATTCTTGAGCAACTATCAGTGTGCGGTTTACATGAACCCCACCCCCGTCTGCATGGGTTTCCTCCCATTGTCCAAAGATTTACAGGTTAGGTGGATTGACCATGCTAAATTGCCCACAGTGTCCAGGGATGCGCAGGCTAGGTGGATTAACCATAGGAAATGTAGGGTTACAATGATAGAGTAGAGGGTGGCTCTGGATGGGATGCTATTCAAAGGGTCGGTTTGGATTTGTTGAGCCAAATGGCCTGCTTCCACACAGTAGGGATTCTATAATGCAATGCCGTTCATGATGATGAGGACAACACACTCTGCTCTTCCAGCTTTGCTGGATCTTTGATTATCCGCCTGATCTCATTGAAAGGTATCGAGGTTGCACAATCGCCTCCATGTTAAAATTGTGTCTTAGATTCTTCCAGGCCCTGAAGTGGGGCTTGAAACCACGCTAATCTGAGTTAAAAGATAAAACCACATCTGACTGCCCCAAGTTCACAAGAGTGGCTGAAGTTAGCTGATGAGGTGAGAGTGAAGGTTGAATTCTGCAGGCCCTCAGTACGTGGTTATGAGGCTGGCAAGGTTACTTAAGTCAAACATTTTTAGCTTTAATATTTTTTAACCCTAGTTATATGGATACAGAACAATATGAAGAGGCTGTAAGAGATTATGAGAAGATTTACCAGACAGAGAAAACAAAAGGTAAGCTGCAAGTAGGTGTTTCTGTACAGGCTTTTGTTGATCTAAATCTTTAAATGAAACAAAATGTCTTGAAAAATTTATTCAGCAGAATTAACAGAAACTATTTGATTTATCTGTTGAAATTATTCATTAGTTATATCTGACAGTCTGCATTCTTTTGGTGTTATGCAACATTAGGTGCACATGTATTGTGTGGCAGCCAATAATCTGTAACTCCCTTTGTGATCCAGGGAACTTTAGAGCTGCTTTTGGTGGTGGTGGTAGCATTCTGGTACACTGCTGGACTTGCCTAGTGTCCTTCAGTTGTGTCGGTGCAGCACTGTAATTACCTGATGGTATGTAAGATGATATGTGCCCCACTCTTAATGCAGTTGAGGGCAAGGATAGAACTTATGCTGTTTCACCAAAGTATGTTGTCTAAATTTAGTTAATTTGCACCGGTCAATTTTAACTTATCGGAGATGTCAAGAATTGAACCTGGTGTTCCTTCACGCACAAGCCAGCAAGTGACAAAAAACAAATTTGCAGTTAGCGTACTCGTGTGGGCTTTATCAGCAGTGCTTTGGTATGCTGAAACACCATCTCTAGCTCTGAGCTGTGTGTTTTTATCAAGTTCCACAACAAACCTTTGAAAGCAGCAGATGTTGCTCTGGTTCAAACTGTTCATTTTGGGGCGGCACTGCTGCCTCAGCGCCAGGGACCCGGGTTCAAGACACACCTCTGACACCTGTCTGTGTGGAGTTTGCACGTTCTCCCTGTATCTGCGTGGGTTTCCTCCAGGTGCTCCGGTTTCCTCCCACAATCCAAAGATGTGCAGGTCAGGTGAATTGGCCGTGCTAAATTGCCCATAATGTTAGGTGCGTTAGTCAGGGGTAAATATAGGGTTGGGAAATGGGTCTGGGTGGGTTACTCTTCGGAGGGCTGGTGTGGACTTGTTGGGCCGAAAGGCCTGTTTCTACGCTGTAGGGAATCTAATCTAATCTTTTTGAATTACCTGTAAACTGCAAAATACATAATTGGGATCTGTAAATGAGCAAAGCCCTTCAACACAAAGATAAGTAAAGTACTTGTATTTGTTGCAATATAAACTTGCTTCAGTATTGCTCCTCCTTCAGTCCTTAACATTTAGGTTTTATTTATACTTCCTGTTGTTAAGAGCACAAACAGCTGCTTAAGAATGCACAACTGGAGTTGAAGAAAAGCAAACGAAAAGATTACTACAAAATTCTTGGTGTTGATAAAAGTGCTTCGGAAGATGAAATTAAGAAAGCTTATAGGAAGCGGGCACTGATGCACCATCCAGGTAAGATGGGTTTCGATTTGCAAGCTGACCCCACGTGCAGCTGAAATTAATTTTATGGTGTCTGAGAAATATATTTTACTTTGGAATATCTTTTCTAAGTAGAAAATAAGATAGTTCTGTATTCATTTACAAATTTAGGATACTTTATAAGATTTTTTTGTGTGATTGTGCCTTTTAATGGTCCTTATTCTATTCATGCTGCTGGAATGAAAAGGTTGATGGGCTGAACTCTTGCTCTGTTTATATATTTTGATAACATTTGTACAGAACACATCTTTTTGTTTGCCTTTACTTTGCGGGCTGTGGACTAAAAAAAGGAAAGTTCTGTTTTAAGCCAAGAAGGCTCTGCAAAGAGATGAGTGCAGTTTAAGAAAATTGTTTATTGGATCACGTTATGTGTTGTACATCATATTGCAGTTTCCCTGGAATGGTAGGAGCAGAAGCAGACACCTGGACTGACGGGTTCCAAACTTGTAGACAACTGCTTGATGACAATGCCCTCCAAAGCATCTCATCCACATCCCGCACCTCTGCCCTCAAACTCCACCCATCCAACCCCAATAAGGACAGAACCTCCCTCCCCCGTCCTCACCTTCCACCCTACCAATGTCCACATAAACCACATCATCCACCGACATTTCTGCCACCACCAAACTGACCCCACCACCGGGGATATATTTCCCTCCCCACCCATTTCCACTTTCTGCAAAGACCGTTCCCTCCGTGACTACCTGGTCAGGTCCACACCCCCAACAGCCCACAATCCCATCCTGGTACCTTCCCCGCCGCCGCAGGAATTGCAAAGCCTGCGCCCAAACCTCCCCCTCACCTCCATTCAAGGCCCCAAAGGAGCCTTCCACATCCATCAAAGTTTCACCTGCACATCCACCAATGTCATTTATTGTATGTGTTGCTCCCGAAGCGGTCTCCTATACGTTGGGGAGACTAGATGCCTTCTCGCAGAGCGCTTTAGGGAACACCTCCAGGACACCTGCACCAATCAACCAAGAAATGCTGCTTTCTGGATCCCACTACTACATGAGGCGTTCTGTTTTTCCAAATACCTATAGGTTGCGATTCTGCCTATGAAGTTGCAGAAAGGTCTAAGGCAGAAACACTCAATTTTGAGTGAATGTTATCCTTGACAAAATGGCAATGAATCTGGGAGAAAGTGAGGACTGCAGATGCTATAAATAAGACCAGAGTTGAAAAATGTGCTGGAAAAACACAGCAGGCCAGGCAGCATCCGAGGAGCAGGAGAATCGACGTTTTGGGCATAAGCCCTTCTTCAGGAATGAGGCTGGTGTGCCAAGCGGGCTGAGATAAAAGGTAGGGGCGAGGGAATTTGGGGGAGGGGCGCTGGGAATACGATAGGTGGAAGGAGGTGAGGGTGATAGGCCGGAGAGGGGGCGGGGGCGGAGAGGTCGGGAAGATGATTTCAGGTCAAGACGGTGGTGCTGAATCCAGGGGTTGGGACTGAGATAAGGTGGGGGGATGTAGATTTCTCCAGCTTCCTCATTTCCCCTCCCTCCACCTTATCTCAGTCCCAACCCCCGGATTCAGCACCGTCCTCTTGACTTGCAATCTTCTTCTCGACCTCTCCGCCCCCACCCCTCTCTCCGGCCTATCACCCTCACCCTCACCTCCATCCACCTATTGTATTCCCAGCGTCCCTTCCCCCTACCTTTTATCTCAGCCCGCTTGGCACACCAGCCTCATTCCTGAAGAAGGGCTTATGCCCGAAACGTCGATTCTCCTGCCCCTCGGATGCTGCCTGGCCTGCTGTGTTTTTCCAACACCACATGAATCTATACTTCCAGGGTTTAAAAACCTGTGGATCTGTATGTCTGGATTCCTTTCTTTTTGTATTCTGAGAACTGAACGAATTTGGTTATATTTTGTTTTAAGACTGTCTTCCCAAAACAGATTACATCGCATTTCTCTGCAATGAACTGCATCTGCAGCTTCATGGTCCACTCTGTTAACTCCTTCCTGTTCAACAATTTATTGTGACACCTCATTTGCCATCATCTGCATTATTCCTTTTGTGACTATAAACAAATTATTTATGTGAATAGAAAGCAAAGAGCTCTTCGGTGTCAGTTGTCATGTTTTGAAAGAATTGGCAGCACTGCTGTCCAGCACATCGTCTGGCTAAATCGTTTCAGACAAGTACCCACACTGCAGAAGTTGACGCTAAAGTAAACTGCCACTTAATGTATTTGGAAAATGCCCTACTATGTATAGAATAGGTTAACAAGCAGCAAGAGATATGCTTCAATTACAGAGTAACACTTTTTTAAAAAAAATGCAGATTCTAATCCCTTGGGTCCACAGTGCATTGTTCAAAGGGAGCTTTTCTCTATTCATTGCTTGTGACTATTTTCCTCCATTTTACCAAGGGTATGTGAGTCATTAAGGAACTTTTCAATGCTCAAGCACCATCTAGTGGTTTAAAAAAAAAGGACAACAACAGTAATAAATCTGCTCACTGCACTCAATATGCTGCCAGACCTGCTCCTCTGATACTGCCGATCTGGAATTTTCCACCTCGAACTGACAAAATCATTTTATCATATTGAACTTACAAAAGTGGTCGTGCAGTATCTGTGGACACTGTTTCTCCAAAATGCTGCTCGCTGAACATACAAAAATAATGGTGCTTTACTTTGCTTCTAAACTTTATGGCTACCCTTTCACTCATCGTGCAGAACAATAGATCAGGATGAATTATAAAGTAGCAAGTAGATTCAGCCCTCCCATTCTGAGACTCCACTGATCTCAAACGCAGTCAAAGTGAGGAACCTGGATTTATCGAGGAACTTTTCCTGCCAGAGCTGTGCAGTGAAAACAGCCGTACCTTCATAAATATACAGGCAGTCCCCAGGCATGCCTTCATAAATACCCTGTGTATAGGCAGTCCCCGGCCGTGCCTTCATAAATACCCTGTGTACAGGCTGTCCCCAGCCATGCCTTCATAAATATACAGGCAGTCCCCAGCAAAGCCTTCTTAAATACTCTGTATACAGGCAGTCCCTGGCTGTACCTTCATAAATCCCCAGTGTACAGGCAGTCCCCAGTCATCCCCTTCATAAATACCCTGTGTACAGGCAGTCCCCAGCCATGCATTTATACATACCCTGTGTACAGGCAGTCCCCAGCCGCTCCTTCATGAATACCCTGTGTGCGGGCAGTCCCCGGCCATACCATCATAAATACCCTGTGTACACGCAGTCCCCAGCAGTGCATTCATAAATACCGTGTACACGCAGTCCCCAGCCGCTCCGACGTAAATACCCTATGTACAGACAGACCCCGGCCGTGCCTTCATAAATACCCTGTGTACAGGCAGTCCCCAGTCGTGCCTGCATAAATACCCTGTGTACAGGTAGTCCCCGTCCGTGCCTTCATAAATACCCTGTACACACGCTGTCCCCAGACATGCCTTCATAAAATACCCTATGTACTGGCAGTCCCCGGCCGAACCTTCATAAATACACTGTAAACAGGCAGTTCCCAGCCGTGCCTTCATAAATATACAGGCAGTCGCCAGCTGTACCTTCATAAATACCCTGTATTCAGGCCGTCCCCAGCCGCACCTTCATAAATACCCTGTGTACCGGCAGTCCCTGGCCGTGCCTTCATAAATACGCTGTGTACAGGCAGTCCCCAGCCTTGCCCTCAAATGTATACAGGCAGTCCCCAGCTGTACCTTCATATGTATACCGGCAGTCCCCGGCTGTACCTTCATAAATACCCTGTATACAGGCCTTCCCCAGACGTGCCTTCATAAACACCCTGTGTACAGGCAGTCCCCAGGCTTGCCTTCATAAATACCCTGTGTATAGGCTGTCTCCAGCCGTACCTTTATAAATATACAGGCAGTCCCCGGCCGTACCTACATAAATATCCTGTGTACAGGCAGTCCCCGGCCGTACCTTCATAAATACCCTGTGTACAGACAATCCCCAGCCGTGCATTCATAAATACCCTGTACACACAGTCCCCAGCCGTTCCTTCATAAATACCCTGTGTACAGGCAGTCCCCGGCTGTGCCTTCATAAATACGCTGTGTATAGCCGTGCCTTGGTAAGTATACAGGCAGTCCGCAGCCGTGCCTTCATAAATATACAGGCAGTCCCCAGCCATGCTTTCATAAATACACTGTATACAGGCAGTCCCTAGCCGCTCCTTCATAAATACCCTGTGTACCGGCAGACCCCGGCTGTGCCATTATAAATACCCAGTGTGCAGGCAGTCCCCAGCCATGCATTCATAAATACCCTGTGTATAGGCAGACCACAGCCGTGCATTCATAAATACCCTGTGTACAGGTTGTCCCCAGCCACTCCTTCACAAATACTCTGTGTACAGTTAGTCCCTGGCCCTGCCTTCATAAATACCCTGTGTACAGGCAGTCCCCGGCCGTACCTGCATAAATGCCCTATGTTCGGGCAGTCCCAGGCTGTGCCTTCATAAATATCCTGTGTACAGGTAGTCCCCAGCTGCTCCATCATAAATACCCTGT
Source organism: Chiloscyllium plagiosum (assembly GCF_037043375.1). Taxonomy (NCBI): domain Eukaryota; kingdom Metazoa; phylum Chordata; class Chondrichthyes; order Orectolobiformes; family Hemiscylliidae; genus Chiloscyllium; species Chiloscyllium plagiosum. The sequence goes on along the minus strand of NW_028270170.1, from coordinate 15,039,276 downwards.
GTACAGGTAGTCCCCAGCCGCTCCTTCATAAATACCCTGTGTACAGGCAATTCCCGGCCCTACCTTCATAAATACCCTGTGTACAGGCAGTCCCCAGCCGTGCCTTCATAAGTATACAGGCTGTCCACAGCCGTGCCTTCGTAAACACCCTGCATACAGGCAGTCCCCAGCCGTGCCTTCATAAATATGCAGGCAGTCACCGGCCGTGCCTTCATAAATATCCTGTGTACAGGCAGTCCCCAGCCGTGCATTCATAATTCCCCTGCGTACAGGCTGTCCCCAGCTGCTACTTCATAAATACCCTGCGTACAGGCTGTCCCCGGGCGTGCCCTCATAAATAGCCTGTGTACAGACAGTCCCTACCTGTACCTTCATAAATATACAGACAGTCCCCGGCAGTACCTTCATAAATACCCTGTGTACAGGCAGTCCCCAAACATGCCTTCATAAACAACCTGTGTATAGGCTGTCCCCGGCCGTGCCTTCATAAATATACAGGCAGTCCCCTGGCGTGCCTTCATAAATACCCTGTGAACAGCCAGTCCCTGGCTGCACCTTCATAAATACCCTGTGGACAGGCTGTCCCCGGCCGTGCCTTCATAAATATACAAGCAGACCCCAGCCGTACCTTCATAAATACGCTGTGTACAGGCAGTCCCCAGACGTTCCTGTCTAAGTACCACAGACACTGGCCGTGCCTTTATAGCCGCAGACCCTGGCCGTGCATTTATAAATACCCTGTGTACAGGCAGTCCCCGGCCGCTCCTTCATAAATACCCTGTATACACGCCGTCCTAGATGTGACTTCACAAATACCATGTGTACAGGCAGTCCCTAGCCGTGCCTGCATAAATACCCTGTGTACAGGCAGTCCCCAGCCGTGCCTTCATAAATATACACTCAGTCCCCGGCCGTGCCTTCATAAATACGCTGTATACACGCCTTCATAAGTATACGGGCAGTCCCCGGCTGTACCTACATAAATACACTGTGTACAGGCAGTCCCCGGCCGTACCTTCATAAATACCCTGTGTACAGGCTGTCTCTGGCAGCGCCTTCATAAATGCCCTGTGTACAGGCGGTCCCCGGCCATGCCTTCATAAATATACAGGCAGTCCCCGGCTGTGCCTTCATTAATACCCTGTGTACAGGCAGTCCCTAGCCGTGCCTTCATTAATACCATGTGAAAAGGCAGTCCCCAGCCGTGCCTTCATAAATACCCTGTGTATAGGCAGGCCCCAGCCGCTCCTTCACAAATACGCTGTGTACAGGCAGTCCCCGGCTGTGCCTTCATAAATACGCTGTGTACAGACAGTCCCCAGCCGTGCCTTCATACGTATACAGGCAGTCCGCGGCCGTGCCTTCATAATTATACAGGCAGTCCCCAGCCATGCTTTCATAAATACACTGCGTACAGGCAGTCACAAGCTGCTCCTTCATAAATACCCTGTGTACCGGCAGACCCTGGCCGTGCCTTTATAAATACCCTGTGTACAGGCAGTCCCGGGCTGTACCTTCATAAATACCCTGTGTACAGGCTAGTCCACAGCTGTACCTTTATAAATATACAGGCAGTCCCTGACCGTACCTTCATAAATATCCTGTATACAGACAATCCCCAGCCGTGCCTTCATAAATGTACAGACTGCCGCCAGCTGTGCCTTCATAAGTACCCTGTGTATAGGCAGTCCCCAGCCGTGCCTTCATAAATACCCTGTGTACAGGCAGTCCCCAGCCGGACCTTCATAAATACACAGGCAGTCCCCAGCCGTGCTTTCATAAATACACTGTATACACGCAGTCCTCGGCTGTGCCTTCATAAATATATGTATACAGGCAGTCCGCAGCCGTGCCTTCATAAATACCCAGTGTACAGGCAGTCCCCGGCCGTATCTTCATAAATAGCCTGTCTACAGGCAGTCCCCTGCCATGCCTTCATAAATACCCTGTATTCAGGCCGTCCCTAGACGTGCATTCATAAATATACGAGCAGTCCCCAGCTGTGCCTCCATAAATACCCTGTATACACGTCGTCCCCGGCCGTACCTTCATAAATATCCAGTGTACAGGCAGTCGCCAGCCGCTGCTTCATAAATACCCTGTGTACAGTTAGTCCCTGGCCGTACCTGCATAAATACCCTGTGTACAGGCACTCCCCAGCCGCTCCTTTATAAATACCCTGTGTACAGGTTGTCCCCATCCACTCCTTCACAAATACACTGTGTACAGATTGTCCCTGGCCCTGTCTTCATAAATACCCTGTGTACAGGCAGTCCCCGGCCGTGCCTTCATAAATACCCTGTATACAGCCCGTGCCCAGACATGCCTTCATAAATACCCTGTGTCCAGGCAGTCCCTGCCGTGCCTGTATAAATACCCTATGTTCAGGCAGTCCCTGGCTGTGCCTTCATAAATACCCTGTGTACAGGTAGTCCCCAGCCGCTCCATCATAAATACCCTGTGTACAGGCAGTCCCCGGCCACTCCTCCATAAATACCCTGTGTACAGGCAATCCCCGGTCCTGCCTTCATAAATACCCTGTGAACAGGCAATCCCCGGTCCTGCCTTCAAAATACCCTGTGTACAGGCAGTCCCCAGCCATGCCTTCATAAATTTACAGGTTGTCCCCAGCTGTGCCTTCGTAAATACCCTGTATAAAGGCAGTCCCCAGCCGTGCCTTCAAAAATATACAGGCAGTCCCCAGCCATGCCTTCATAAATACCCTGTATACAGCCGTCCCCAGACGTGCCTTCATAAATATCCTGTGTACACGCAGTGCCCGGCCGAGCCTTCATAAATAACCTGTGTCCAGGCAGTCACCAGCCGTGCCTTCATAAATATACAGGCAGTCCCCGGCCGTGCCTCCACACATATACAGGCTGTCCCCGGCTGTACCTTCAAAAGTACCCTGTATACAGGCCGTCCCCAGACGTGCCTTCATAAATACCCTGTATACAGCCACTCCCCAACCGTGCCTTCATAAGTATACAGGCTGTCCACAGCCGTGCCTTCGTAAAAACCCTGTATACAGGCAGTCCCCAGCCGTGCATTCATAAATATGCAGGCAGTCACCGGCCGTGCCTTCATAAATATCCTGTGTACAGGCAGTCCCCAGCCTTGCCTTCATAAATACCCTGTGTACAGGCAGTCCCCGGCCATGCCTTCATAAATACCCTGTATACAGCCCGTCCCCAGACATGCCTTCATAAATACCCTGTGTCCAGGCAGTCCCTGCCGTGCCTGTATAAATACCCTATGTTCAGGCAGTCCCTGGCTGTGCCTTCATAAATACCCTGTGTACAGGTAGTCCCCAGCCGCTCCATCATAAATACCCTGTGTACAGGCAGTCCCCGGCCACTCCTCCATAAATACCCTGTGTACAGGCAATCCCCAGTCCTGCCTTCATAAATACCCTGTGTACAGGCAGTCCCCAGCCATGCCTTCATAAGTATACAGGCTGTCCCCAGCTGTGCCTTCGTAAATACCCTGTATACAGCCGTCCCCAGCCGTGCCTTCAAAAATATACAGGCAGTCCCCAGCCGTGCCTTCATAAGTACCCTGTGTACACGCAGTGCCCGACCGAGCCATCATAAATACCCTGTATACAGGCCGTCCCCAGATGTGCCTTCATAAAAACCCTGTGGACAGGCAGTCCCCAGCCGTGCCTTCATAAGTATACAGGTAGTCCACAGCCGTGCCTTCATAAATATGCAGGCAGTCACCGGCCGTGCCTTCATAAATACCCTATGTACAGGCAGTCCCCAGCCGTGCATTCATAAATCCCCTGCGTACAGGCTGTCCCCAGCTGCTACTTCATAAATACCCTGTGTACAGGCTGTCCCCGGCCGTGCCCTCATAAATACCCTGTGTACAGGCAGTCCCTACCTGTACCTTGAAAAATATACAGGCAGTCCCCGGCAGTACCTTCATAAATACCCTGTGTACAGGCAGTCCCCAAGCATGCCTTCATAAACAACCTGTGTATAGGCTGTCCCCGGCCGTGCCTTCATAAATATACAGGCAGTCCCCTGGCGTGCCTTCATAAATACCCTGTGAACAGGCAATCCCTGGCTGCGCCTCCATAAATACCCTGTGGACAGGCTGTCCCTGACCATGCCTTCATAAATATACAGGCAGACCACAGCTGTACCTTCGTAAATACCCTGTGTACAGGCAGTCCCCAGACGTTCCTGTCTAAGTACCGCAGACACTGGCCGTGCCTTTATAAATACCCTGTGTACAGGCAGTCCACAGCCGCTCCATCATAAATCCCCTGTGTACAAGCAATCCCCAGCAGTGCCTTCATAAATACCCTGTATACACGCCGTCCCCAGATGTGACTTCACAAATACCATGTGTACAGGCAGTCCCTAGCCGTGCCTGCATAAATACCCTGTCTACAGGCAGTCCCCAGCCGTGCCTTCATAAATATACATGCAGTCCCCGGCCGTGCCTTCATAAATACGCTGTATACATGCCGTCCCCAGACGTGCCTTCATAAGTATACAGGCAGTCCCCAGCCGTGCCTCCACACATATACAGGCAGTCGCCGGCTGTACTTACATAAATACACTGTGTACAGGCAGTCCCCGGCCATATCTTCATAAATATCCTGTATACAGACAACCCCCAGCCGTACCTTCATAAATGTACAGACTGCCCCCAGCTGTGCCTTCATAATAACCCTGTGTACAGACAATCCCCAGCCGTGCCTTCATAAATGTACAGACTGCCCCCAGCTGTGCCTTCATAAATACCCTGTGTACAGGCTGTCCCCGGCCATGCCTTCATAAATACACTGTATACAGGCAGACCCCAGCCGCTTCTTCATAAATACACTGTATACAGTCAGTCCCCGGCCATGCCTTCATAAGTACCCTGTGTACAGGCAGTCCCCGGCCGTGCCTTCATAAATACCCTGTATACAGCCCGTCCCCAGACATGCCTTCATAAATACCCTGTGTCCAGGCAGTCCATGCCGTGCCTGTATAAATACCCTATGTTCAGGCAGTCCCTGGCTGTGCCTTCATAAATACCCTGTGTACAGGTAGTCCCCAGCCGCTCCATCATAAATACCCTGTGTACAGGCAGTCCCCGGCCACTCCTCCATAAATACCCTGTGTGCAGGCAATCCCCGGCCCTGCCTTCATAAATACCCTGTGTACAGGCAGTCCCCAGCCATGCCATCATAAGTATACAGGCTGTCCCCAGCCGTGCCTTCGTAAATACCCTGTATAGAGGCAGTCCCCAGCCGTGCCTTCAAAAATATACAGGCAGTCCCCAGCTGTGCCTTCATAAATACCCTGTATACAGCCGTCCCCAGACGTGCCTTCATAAATACCCTGTGTACACACAGTGCCCGGCCGAGCCTTCATAAATATCCTGTGTACAGGCAGTCCCCAGCCGTGCCTTCATAAATATACACGCAGTCCCCGGCTGTGCCTCCACACATTTATAAATTCCCTGTGTACAGGCAGTCCCCAGACATGCTTTCATAAATACACTGTATACAGGCAATCCCCAGCCGTGCCTGCATAAATACCCTTTGTACAGGCAGTCCCCAGCCGTTTATTCATAAATATACAGGCAGACCCCCCCAGCCATGCTTTCATGAATACACTGTATACAGGCGGTCCCCGGCTGTGCCTTCATAAATATATGTGTACGGGCAGTCCCCAGCCGTGCCTTCATAAATATACAGGCTGTCCCCGGCTGTACCTTAATTAATACCCTGTCTTCAGGCTGTCCCCAGCCGTGCCTTCATAAATACCCTGTGTACAGGCAGTCCCCAGCCGTTTATTCATAAATACCCTGTGTACACGCAGTCCCCAGCCGCTCCTTCATAAATACCCTGGGTACAGGCAGTTCCCCATCTGCTCCTTCGTAAATACCCTATGTACAGGCCGTCCTCAGACATGCCTTCATAAATACCCTGTGTTCAGGCCGTCCCCACACATGCCTTCCTAAATACCCTGTGTACAGGCAGTCCCCAGACATGCCTTCATAAATACCCTGTATTCAGGCCGTCCCTAGACGTGCCTTCATAAATACCCTGTGGACAGGCAGTCCCCAGCCATGCATTCATAAATATACAAGCAGTCCCCAGCCATGCCTTCATAAATACCCAGTGTAGAGGCAGTCCCCTGCGGTGAATTCATAAATTCATAAATATACGAGCAGTCCCCAGCTGTGCCTTCACAATTACCCTGTATACACGCCATCCCTAGACGTGCCTTCACAAATACGTGCACAGGCAATCCCCGGCCGTGCCTTCATAAATATCCTGTGTACAGGCAGTCGCCAGCCGCTTCTTCATAAATACCCTGTGTACAGTCAGTCCCTGGCCATACCTGCATAAATATCCTGTGTACAGGCAGTCCCCAGCCGCGCCTTCACAAATACACTGTGTACAGGTAGTCCCTGGCCCTGCCTTCATAAATACCCTATGTACAGGCAGTCCACGGCCGTGCCTTCATAGATAACCTGTATACAGCCCGTCCCCAGACATGACTTCATAAATACCCTGTGTCCAGGCAGTCCCTGCCGTGCCTGTATAAATACCCTATGTTCAGGCAGTCCCTGGCTGTGCCTTCATAAATACCCTGTGCACAGGTAGTCCCCAGCTGCTCCATCATAAATAACCTGTGTACAGGCAATCCCCGGCCATGCCTTCATAAATACCCTGTGTACAGGCAGTCCCCAGCCATGCCTTCATAAGTATACAGGCTGTCCCCAGCCGTGCCTTCATAAATACCCTGTATAGAGGCAATCCCCAGCCGTGCCTTCATAAATATCCTGTATACAGCCGTCCCCAGACGTGCCTTCATAAATACCCTGTGTACACGCAGTGCCCGGCTGAGCATTCATAAATATCCTGTCTACATGCAGTGCCCGGCCGAGCCTTCATAAATATCCTGTGTACAGGCAGTCCCCAGCCGTGCCTTCATAAATATACACGCAGTCCCCGGCCGTGCCTCCACACATAGACAGGCTGCGCCCGGCTGTACCTTCATAAGGACCCTGTATACAGGCCGTCCCCAGACGTGCCTTCATAAATACCCTGTGTACAGGCAGCCCCAGCCATGCATTCATAAATATACGAGCAGTCCCCAGCTGTGCCTTCATAAATACCCTGTATACACGCCATCCCCAGACGTGCCTTCACAAATACCGTGTACAGCCAATCCCCGGCCGTGTCTTCATAAATATCCTGTGTACAGGCAGTCGCCAGCCGCTTCTTTATAAATACCCTGTATACAGCCCGTCCCCAGACATGCCTTCATAAATACCCTGTGTCCAGGCAGTCCATGCCGTGCCTGTATAAATACCCGATGTTCAGGCAGTCCCTGGCTGTGCCTTCATAAATACCCTGTGTACAGGTAGTCCCCAGCTGCTCCATCATAAATACCCTGTGTACAGGCAGTCCCCGGCCTCTCCTCCATAAATACCCTGTGTACAGGCAATCCCTGGCCCTGCCTTCATAAATACCCTGTGTACAGGCAGTCCCCAGCCATGCCTTCATAAGTATACAGGCAGTCCCCAGCCGTGCCTTCAAAAATATACAGGCAGTCCCCAGCTGTGCCTTCAAAAATATACAGGCAGTCCCCAGCTGTGCCTTCATAAATACCCTGTCTACAGCCGTCCCCAGACATGCCTTCATAAATACCCTGTGTACACGCAGTGCCCGGCCGAGACTTCATAAATATCCTGTGTACAGGCAGTCCCCAGCCGTGCCTTCATAAATATACACGCAGTCCCTGGCCGTGCCTCCACACATAGACAGGCTGTGCCGGCTGTACCTTCATAAGTACCCTGTATACAGGCCGTCCCCAGACGTGCCTTCATAAATACCCTGTGTACAGGCAGGACCAGCCATGCATTTATACATACCCTGTGTACAGGCAGTCCCCAGACGCTCCTTCATAAATACCTTGTGTACAGGCCGTCCCTAGATGTGCCTTTATATGAAACGTGTGTACCGGCAGACTCTGGCCGTGCCTTTATAAATGCTCTTTATACAGGCAGTACCGGGCTGTACCTTCATAAATACCCTGTGTACAGGCAGTCCACAGCTGTACCTTAATAAATATTCAGGCAGTCCCCGGCCGTACCTTAATAAATATGCTGTATACAGACAATCCCCAGCCGTGCCTTCATAAATACCCTGTGTACAGGCTGTCCCCGGCCATGCTTTCATAAATACACTGAAAACAGGCAGACCCCAGCCGTACCTTCATAAATACCCAGTGTACAGGCAGTCCCCAGCCATGCATTTATAAATTCCCTGTGTACAGGCAGTCCCCAGAAATGCTTTCATAAATACACTGTATACAGGCAGTCCCCAGCCGTGCCTTCATAAATATACAGGCAGTCCCCAGCCGTGCCTTCATAAATATACAGGCAGTCCCCAGCCGCTCCTTCATAAATACCCTATGTTTCGGCAGTCCCCAGCCGCTACTTCATAAATACCCTATGTTTCGGCAGTCCCCAGCCGCTCCTTCGTAAATACCCTGTGTACAGGCAGTCCCCGGCTGTGCCTTCATAAATACGCTGTGTACAGGCAGTCCCCAGCCGTGCCTTCATAAGTATACAGGCAGTCCACAGCCGTGCCTTCATAAATATACCGGCAGTCCCCAGCCATGCTTTCATAAATACACTGTATATAGGCAGTCCCCAGCCGCTACTTCATAAATACCCTGTGTACAGGCAGTCCCCGGCTGTACCTTCATAAATATCCTGTATACAGACAATCCCCAGCTGTGCCTTCATAAATGTACAGACTGCCCCCAGCTGTGCATTCATAAATACCCTGTGTATAGGCAGGCCCCGGCTGTACCTTCATAAATACCCTGTGTACACGCAGTCCCCAGCCGTGCCTTCATAAATATACAGGCAGTCCCCAGCCATGCTTTCATAAATACACTGTATACAGGCAGTCCCTGGCTGTGCCTTCATAAATACGCGGTGTACATGCAGTCCTCAGCCATGCCTTCATAAATATATAGGCAGTCCCCAGCCGTGCTTTCATAAATACACTGTATACACGCAGTCCCCGGCTGTGCCTTCATAAATATATGTCTACAGGCAGTCCGCAGCCGTGCATTCATAAATATACAGGCAGTCCCCGGCTGTACCTTCATTAATACCCTGTCTTCAGGCAGTCCCCAGCCGTGCCTTCATAAATACACTGTGTACAGGCAGTCCCCAGCCATGCCTTCATAAATATACAGGCAGACCCCCCAGCCATGCTTTCATGAATACACTGTATACAGGCGGTCCCCGGCTGTGCCTTCATAAATATATGTGTACGGGCAGTCACCAGCCGTGCCTTCATAAATATACAGGCAGTCCCCGGCTGTACCTTAATTAATACCCTGTCTTCAGGCTGTCCCCAGCCGTGCCTTCATAAATACCCTGTGTACAGGCAGTCCCCAGCCGTTTATTCATAAATACCCTGTGTACACGCAGTCCCCAGCCGCTCCTTCATAAATACCCTGGGTGCAGGCAGTTCCCCATCCGCTCCTTCGTAAATACCCTATGTACAGGCCGTCCTCAGACATGCCTTCATAAATACCCTGTTTTCAGGCCGTCCCCAGAAATGCCTTCCTAAATACCCTGTGTACTGGCTGTCTCCGGCCGTGCCTATGTAAATACCCTGTGTACAGGCAGTCCCCGGCCATATCTTCATAAATACCCTGTATTCAGGCCGTCCCTAGACGTGCATTCATAAATACCCTGTGTACAGGCAGTCCCCAGCCATGCATTCATAAATATACAAGCAGTCCCCAGCCATGCCTTCATAAATACCCTGTGTACAGGCAGTCCCCAGCGGTGCATTCATAAATATACGAGCAGTCCCCAGCTGTGCCTTCATAAATACCCTGTATACACGCCATCCCTAGACGTGCCTTCACAAATACGTGTACAGGCAGTCCCCAGCCGCGCCTTCACAAATACACTGTGTACAGGCAGTCCCCGGCCGCGCCTTCATAAATAACTGTATACAGCCCGTCCCCAGACATGCCTTCATAAATACCCTGTGTCCAGGCAGTCCCTGTCGTGCCTGTATAAATACCCTATGTTCAGGCAGTCCCTGGCTGTGCCTTCATAAATACCCTGTGTACAGGTAGTCCCCAGCCGCTCCATCATAAATACCCTGTGTACAGGCAATCCCCGACCCTGCCTTCATAAATACCCTGTGTATAGGCAGTCCCCAGCCATGCCTTCATAAGTATACAGGCTGTCCCCAGCCATGCCTTCGTAAACACCCTGTATAGAGGCAGTCCCCAGCCGTGCCTTCAAAAATATACAGCCGTCCCCAGACGTGCCTTCATAAATATCCTGTGTACACACAGTGCCCGGCCGAGCCTTCATAAATATCCTGTATACAGGCAGTCCCCAGCCGTGCCTTCATAAATATACACGCAGTCCCCGGCCGTGCCTCCACACATAGACAGGCTGTGCCGGCTGTACCTTCATAAGTACCCTGTATACAGGCAGTCCCCAGCTGTGCCTTCATAAATACCCTGTGTATTGGCAGTCCCCAGCCATGCATTTATACATACCCTGTGTACCGGCAGTCCCCAGACGCTCCTTCATAAATACCTTGTGTAAAGGCCGTCCCTAGATGTGCCTTTATATGTAACCTGTGTACTGGCGGACTCTGGCCGTGCCTTTATAAATGCTCTTTATACAGGCAGTACCGGGCCGTACCTTCATAAATACCCTGTTTACAGGCAGTCCACAGCTGTGCCTTCATAAATACCCTGTGTATTGGCAGTCCCCAGCCATGCATTTATACATACCCTATGTACCGGCAGTCCCCAGACGCTCCTTCATAAATACCTTGTGTACAGGCCGTCCCTAGATGTGCCTTTATATGTAACCTGTGTACTGGCGGACTCTGGCCGTGCCTTTATAAATGCTCTTTATACAGGCAGTACCGGGCCGTACCTTCATAAATACCCTGTTTACAGGCATTCCACAGCTGTACCTTTATAAATATACAGGCAGTCCCCGGCCGTACCTTAATAAATATGCTGTATACAGACAATCCCCAGCTGTGCCTTCATAAATACCCTGTGTACAGGCTGTCCCCGGCCATGCCTTCATAAATATACAGGCAGTCCCCAGCCGTGCTTTCATAAATACACTGTATACAGGCAGACCCCAGCCGTACCTTCATAAATACCCTGTGTACAGGCAGTCCCCAGCCATGCATTTATAAATTCCCTGTGTATAGGCAGTCCCCAGACATGCTTTCATAAATACACTGTATACAGGCAGTTCCCAGCTGTGCCTTCATAAATACCCTGTGTACAGGCAGTCCCCAGCCGTGCCTTCATAAATATACAGGCAGTCCCCAGCCGCTCCTTCATAAATACCCTATGTTTCGGCAGTCCCCAGCTGCTCCTTCATAAATACCCTGTGTACAGGCAGTCCCCGGCTGTGCCTTCATAAATACCCTGTGTACAGGCAGTCCCCAGCCGTGCCTTCATAAATATACAGGCAGTCCCCAGCCGCTCCTTCATAAATACCCTATGTTTCGGCAGTCCCCAGCTGCTCCTTCGTAAATACCCTGTGTACAGGCAGTCTCCGGCTGTGCCTTCATAAATACGCTGAGTACAGGCAGTCCCCAGCCGCTCCTTCATAAATACGCTGTGTACAGGCAGTCCCCGGCTGTGCCTTCATAAATACGCTGTGTACAGGCAGTCCCCAGCCGTGCCTTCGTAAATACACTGTATATAGGCAGTCCCCAGCCGCTCCTTCATAAATACCCTGTGTACAGGCAGTCCCCGGCTGTACCTTCATAAATACCCTGTGTACAGGCAGTCCACAGCTGTACCTTTATAAATATACAGGCAGTCCCCGGCCGTACCTTCATAAATATCCTGTATACAGACAATCCCCAGCTGTGCCTTCATAAATGTACAGACTGCCCCCAGCTGTGCATTCATAAATACCCTGTGTATAGGCAGGCCTCGGCTGTACCTTCATAAGTACCCTGTGTACAGGCAGTCCCCAGCCGTGCCTTCATAAATACCCTGTGTACACGCAGTCCCAGGCCGTGCCTTCATAAATATACAGGCAGTCCCCAGCCATGCTTTCATAAATACACTGTATACAGGCAGTCCCCGGCTGTGCCTTCATAAATATATGTATACAGGCAGTCCGCAGCCGTGCCTTCATAAATATACAGGCAGTCCCCGGCTGTACCTTCATTAATACCCTGTCTTCAGGCAGTCCCCAGCCATGCCTTCATAAATATACAGGCAGACCCCCCAGCCATGCTTTCATGAATACACTGTATACAGGCGGTCCCCGGCAGTGCCTTCATAAATATATGTGTACGGGCAGTCCCCAGCCGTGCCTTCATAAATATATAGGCAGTCCCCGGCTGTACCTTAATTAATACCCTGTCTTCAGGCTGTCCCCAGACATGCCTTCATAAATACCCTGTGTACAGGCAGTCCCCAGCCGTTTATTCATAAATACCCTGTGTACACGCAGTCCCCAGCCGCTCCTTCATAAATACCCTGGGTGCAGGCAGTTCCCCATCCGCTCTTTCGTAAATACCCTATGTACAGGCCGTCCCCAGACATGCCTTCATAAATACCCTGTGTTCAGGCCGTCCCCACACATGCCTTCCTAAATACCCTGTGTACAGGCAGTCCCCAGACATGCCTTCATAAATACCCTGTGTACTGGCTGTCTCCGGCCGTGCCTATGTAAATACCCTGTCTACAGGCAGTCCCCGGCCATATCTTCATAAATACCCTGTATTCAGGCCGTCCCTAGACGTGCCTTCATAAATACCCTGTGTACAGGCAGTCCCCAGCCATGCCTTCATAAATACCCAGTGTACAGGCAGTCCCCAGTGGTGCATTCATAAATATACGAGCAGTCCCCAGCTGTGCCTTCATAAATACCCTGTATACACGACATCCCTAGATGTGCCTTCACAAATACGTGTACAGGCAGTAACCAACCGCGCCTTCACAAATACACTGTGTACAGGTAGTCCCTCGCCCTGCCTTCATAAATACCCTATGTACAGGCAGTCCCCGGCCGTGCCTTCATAAATAACCTGTATACAGCCCGTCCCCAGACATGCCTTCATAAATACCCTGTGTCCAGGCAGTCCCTGCCGTGCCTGTATAAATACCCTATGTTCAGGCAGTCCCTGGCTGTGCCTTCATAAATACCCTGTGTACAGGTAGTCCCCAGCCGCTCCATCATAAATACCCTGTGTACAGGCAGTCCCTGGCCACTCCTCCATAAATACCCTGTGTACAGGCAATCCCCGGCCCTGCCTTCATAAATACCCTGTGTACAGGTAGTCCCCAGCCATGCCTTCATAAGTATACAGGCTGTCCCCAGCCGTGCCTTCGTAAATACCCTGTATACAGGCAGTCCCCAGCCGTGCCTTCAAAAATATACAGGCAGTCCCCAGCCGTGCCTTCATAAATACCCTGTATACAGCCGTCCCCAGACGTGCCTTCATAAATACCCTGTGTACACGCAGTGCCTGGCCGAGCCTTCATAAATATCCTGTGTACACGCAGTGCCCGGCCGAGCCTTCATAAATATCCTGTGTCCAGGCAGTCCCCAGCCGTGCCTTCATAAATATACACGCAGTCCCCGGCCGTGCCTCCACACATAGACAGGTTGTGCCCGGCTGTACCTTCATAAGTACCCTGTATACAGGCCGTCCCCAGACGTGCCTTCATAAATACCCTGTGTACAGGCAGCCCCAGCCATGCATTCATAAATATACAAGCAGTCGGCAGCCGTGCCTTCATAAATACCAAGTGTACAGGCAGTCCCCAGCCGTGCATTCATAAATATACGAGCAGTCCCCAGCTGTGCCTTCGTAAATACCCTGTATACACGCCATCCCCAGATGTGCCTTCACAAATACCGTGTACAGGCAATCCCCGGCCGTGCCTTCATAAATATCCTGAGTACAGGCATTCGCCAGCCGCTTCTTCATAAATACCCTGTGTCCAGTCAGTCCCCGGCTGTGCCTTCATGAATACCCTGTGTACAGGCAGTCCCCGGCCGTGCCTTCGTAAATACCCTGTATACAGCCGTCCCCAGACATGCCTTCATAAATACCCTGTGTCCAGGCAGTCCATGCCGTGCCTGTATAAATACCCTATGTTCAGGCAGTCCCTGGCTGTGCCTGCATAAATACCCTGTGTACAGGCAATCCCCGGCCCTGCCTTCATAAATACCCTGTGTACAGGCAGTCCCCAGCCGTGCCTTCATAAATACCCTGTATACAGCCGTCCCCAGACGTGCCTTCATAAATACCCTGTGTACACGCAGTGCCCGGCCGAGCCTTCATAAATATCCTGTGTACACGCAGTGCCCGGCCGAGCCTTCATAAATATCCTGTGTACAGGCAGTCCCCAGCCGTGCCTTCATAAATATACACGCAGTCCCCGGCCGTGCCTCCACACATAGACAGGCTGTGCCGGCTGTACCTTCATAAGTACCCTGTATACAGGCCGTCCCCAGACGTGCCTTCATAAATACCCTGAGAACAGGCAGCCCCAGCCATGCATTCATAAGTATACAGGCAGTCCCCAGCTGTGCCTTCATAAATACCCTGTGTATTGGCAGTCCCCAGCCATGCATTTATACATACCCTGTGTACCGGCAGTCCCCAGACGCTCCTTCATAAATACCTTGTGTACAGGCCGTCCCTAGATGTGCCTTTATATGTAACCTGTGTACTGGCGGACTCTGGCCGTGCCTTTATAAATGCTCTTTATACAGGCAGTACCGGGCCGTACCTTCATAAATACCCTGTTTACAGGCATTCCACAGCTGTACCTTTATAAATATACAGGCAGTCCCCGGCCGTACCTTAATAAATATGCTGTATACAGACAATCCCCAGCTGTGCCTTCATAAATACCCTGTGTACAGGCTGTCCCCGGCCATGCCTTCATAAATATACAGGCAGTCCCCAGACATGCTTTCATAAATACACTGTATACAGGCAGACCCCAGCCGTACCTTCATAAATACCCTGTGTACAGGCAGTCCCCAGCCATGCATTTATAAATTCCCTGTGTACAGGCAGTCCCCAGACATGCTTTCATAAATACACTGTATACAGGCAGTTCCCGGCTGTGCCTTCATAAATACCCTGTGTACAGGCAGTCCCCAGCCGTGTCTTCATAAATATACAGGCAGTCCCCAGCCGCTCCTTCATAAATACCCTATGTTTCGGCAGTCCCCAGCTGCTCCTTCGTAAATACCCTGTGTACAGGCAGTCCCCGGCTGTGCCTTCATAAATACGCTGTGTACAGGCAGTCCCCAGCCGTGCCTTCATAAGTATACAGGCAGTCCGCAGCCGTGCCTTCATAAATATACCGGCAGTCCCCAGCCATGCTTTCATAAATACACTGTATATAGGCAGTCCCCAGCTGCTACTTCATAAATACCCTGTGTACCAGCAGACCCTGACCGTGCCTTCATAAATACCCTGTGTATAGGCAGTCCCCAGCTGTACCTTCATAAATATCCTGTATACAGACAATACCCAGCCGTGCCTTCATAAATGTACAGACTGCCCCCAGCTGTGCCTTCATAAATACCCGGTGTATAGGCTGTCCCCAGCCGCTCCTTCATAAATACCCTGTGTACAGGCAGTCACCGGCTGTACCTTCATAAATACCCTGTGTACAGGCTAGTCCACAGCTGTACCTTTATAAATATACAGGCAGTACCCAGCCGTACCTTCATAAATATCCTGTACACAGACAATCCCCAGCCGTGCCTTCATAAATGTACAGACTGCCCCCAGCTGTGCCTTCATAAATACCCTGTGTACAGCCAGCCCCCGGCTGTACCTTCATAAGTACCCTGTGTACAGGCAGTCCCCAGCCGTATCTTTATAAATATACAGGCATTCGCCAGCTGTGCCTTCATAAATACCCTGTGTACAGGCAGTCCCCAGCCATGCATTTATACATACCCTGTGTGCAGGCAGTCCCCAGCCGCTCCTTCATAAATACCCTGTGTACACGCAGCCCCCGGCTGTACCTTCATAAGTACCCTGTGTACAGGCAGTCCCCAGCCGTGCCTTTATAAATATACAAGCAGTCGCCAGCTGTGCCTTCATAAATACCTTGTGTACAGGCTGTCCCCGGCCATGCCTTCATAAGTATACAGGCAGACCCCAGCCGTACCTTCATAAATATCCTGTGTACAGGCAGTCCCCAGCATGCACTTATAAATACACTGTATACAGGCAGTCCCCGGCTGTGCCTTCATAAATACACTGTGTACAGGCAGGTTCCAGCCGTGCCTTCCTAAATATACAGGCAGTCCCCCGCTGTACCTTCATTAATACCCTGTCTTCAGGCCGTCCCCAGCCGTGCCTTCATAAATACCCTTTGTATAGACAGTCCCCAGCCGTGCATTCATAAATACCCTGTGTGCACGCAGTCCCCAGCCGCTCCTTCATAAATACCCTGGGTACAGGCAGTCCCCAGCTTCTCCTTCGTAAATACCCTGTATACAGACAGTCCCCAGACATGCCTTCATAAATACCCTGTGTACAGGCAGTCCCCAGACATGCCTTCATAAATACCCTGTGTCCAGACAGTCCCCAGACATGCCTTCATAAATACCCTGTGTACTGGCTGTCTCCGGCCGTGCCTATGTAAATACCCTGTCTACAGGCAGTCCCCGGCCATGCCTTCATAAGTACCGTGTATTCAGGCCATCCCCAGACGTGCATTCATAAATACCCTGTGTACAGACAGTCTCCAGCCATGCCTTCATAAATACCCTGTGTACAGGCAGTCCCCAGCCGTACCTTCATAAATACCGTGTGTACAGGCAGTCCCCAGCCACTCATTTATAAATACCCTGTGTACAGGTTGTCCCCATCCACTCCTTCACAAATACCCTATGTTCAGGCAGTCCCAGGCTGTGCCTTCATAAATACCCTGTGTACTGGCAGTCCCCGGCCGTGCCTTCATAAATACCCTGTGTACAGGCAGTCCGCGCCGTGCCTGCATAAATACCCTATGTTCAGGCAGTCCCAGGCTGTGCCTTCATAAATACCCTGTGTACAGGCAGTCCCCGGCCACTCCTTCATAAATACCCTGTGTACAGGCAGTCCCCAGCCATGCCTTCGTAAATACCCGGTATACAGGCAGTCCCCAGACGTGCCTTCATACATATACAAGCAGTCCCCAGCCGTGCCTTCATAAATACCCTGTATACAGCCGTCCCCAGACGGATCTTCATAAATACCCTGTGTACACGCAGTCCACGGCCGTGCCTTCATAAATATCCTGTATACAGGCAGTCCCCAGCCTTGCCTTCATAAATATACAGGCAGTCCACAGCCATGCTTTCATAAATACACTGTATACAGGCAATCCCCAGCCACTACTTCATAAATACCTTGTGTACAGGCAGTCCCCAGACGTTCCTTTATAAGTATACTGTGTAGCAGCAGACCCTGGCCCTGCCTTTATAAATACCATGTGTACAGGCAGTCCTCAGCCGTGCATTCCTAAATACCCTGTGTACAGGCAGTCCCCGGCCGCTCCTTCATAAATACCCTGTGTACAAGCATTCCCCAGCCGTGCCTTCATAAGTATACAGACAGTCCCCAGCTGTGCCTTCATAAATACCCTGTATACACGCCGTCCCCAGGAGTGCCTTCACAAATACCCTGTGTACAGGCTGTCCCTGGCCGTGCCTGCATAAATACCCTGTGTACAGGCAGTCCCCAGCCGTGCCTTCATAAATATACACGCAGTCCGCGGCCATGCCTTCATAAATACCCTGTATACACGCCGTCCCCAGATGTGCCTTCATAAATACCCTGTATACACGCCGTCCCCAGACGTGCCTTCATAAGTATACAGGCAGTCCCCAGCAGTGCCTCCACACATATGCAGGCAGTCCACAGCTGTACCTTTATAAATATACAGGCAGTCCCCGGCCCTACCTTCATAAATATCCTGTATACAGACACTCCTAAGCCGTGCCTTCATAAATGTACAGACTGCCACCAGCTGTGCCTTCATAAATACCCTGTGTACTGGCTGTGTCTGGCTATGCCTTCATAAATACCCTGTGTACAGGCTGTCCCCGGCCATGCATTTATAAATACCCTGTGTAAAGGCAGTCCCCAGCCATGCTTTCATAAATATACTGTATACAGGCAGTCCCCGGCTGTGCCTTCATAAATACCCTGTGTACAGGCAGTCCCCAGCCATGCATTTATAAATTCCCTGTGTACAGGCAGTCCCCAGACATGCTTTCATAAATACACTGTATACAGGCAGTCCCCAGCCGTGCCTTCATAAATATACAGGCAGTCCCCAGCCGCTCCTTCATAAATACCCTATGTTTCGGCAGTCCCCAGCCGCTCCTTCGTAAATACCCTGTGTACAGGCAGTCCCCGGCTGTGCCTTCATAAATACGCTGTGTACAGGCAGTCCCCAGCCGTGCCTTCATAAGTATACAGGCAGTCCGCAGCCGTGCCTTCATAAATATACCGGCAGTCCTCAGCCATGCTTTCATAAATACACTGTATATAGGCAGTCCCCAGCCATGCCTTCATAAATACCCTGTGTATAGGCAGTCCCCATCCGCTCCCTCATAAATACCCTGTGTACAGGCAGTCCCCGGCTGTGCCTTCATAAATACCCTGTGTACATGCAGTCCCCAGCCGCTCCTTCATAAATACCCTGTATATAGGCAGTCCCCAGCCGTTCCTTCATAAATACCCTGTGTACAGGCAGTCCCCGGCTGTGCCTTCATAAATATACAGGCAGTCCCCAGCCATGCTTTCATAAATACACTGTATACAGGCAGTCCCAAGCCGCTCCTTCATAAATTCCCTGTGTACCAGCAGACCCTAGCCGTGCCTTTATAAATACCCTGTGTACAAGCAGTCTCCGGCTGTACCTTCATAAATACCCTGTGTACAGGCAGTCCCCGGCCGTACCTTCATAAATATCCTGTATACAGACATTCTCCAGCCGTGCCTTCATAAATGTACAGAGTGCCCCCAGCTGTACCTTCATAAGTACCCTGTGTACAGGCAGTCCCCAGCCGTGCCTTCAAAAATATACAGGCAGTCCCCAGCCATGCTTTCATACACTGTATACAGGCAGTCCCCTGCTGTGCCTTCATAAATACGCTGTGTACAGGCAGTCCTCAGCCGTGCCTTCATAAATATACAGGCAGTCCCCAACTGTACCTTCATTAATACCCTGTATTCAGGCCGTTCCCAGCCGTGCCTTCATAAATACCCTGTGTACAGGCAGTCCCTGGCCGTACCTTCATAAATACCCTTTGTACAGTCCCCAGCCTTGCATTCATAAATACCTTGTGTACACGCAGTCCCCATCCACTCCTTCATAAATACCCTGGGAACAGGCAGTCCCCAGCCTCACCTTCATAAATACCCTATGTACAGGCAGTCCCCAGACATGCCTTCATAAATACCCTATGTGCAGGCAGTCCCCAGACATGCCTTCATAAATACCCTGTGTACAGGCAGTCCCCGGCCATATCTTCATAAATACCCTGTGTACAGGCAGTCCCCAGCCATGCATTCATAAATATACGAGCAGTCCCCAGCCGTGCCTTCATAAATACCCTGTATACACGCCGTCCCCAGCCGTGCCTTCATAAATACCCTGTATACACGCCGTCCCCAGCCGTGCCTTCATAAATACCCTGTATACACGCCGTCCCCAGCCGTGCCTTCATAAATACCCTGTATACACGCCATCCCCAGACGTGCCTTCACAAATATCCTGTGTACTGGCAATCCCCGGCCGTGCCTTCATAAATATCCTGTGTACAGGCAGTTGCCAGCCGCTCCTTCATAAATACCCTGTGTACAGTCAGTCCCTGGCCGTACCTGCATAAATACCCTGTGTACAGGCAGTTCTCGGCCGCGCCTTCACAAATACACTGTGTACAGGCTGTCCCTGACCCTGCCTTCATAAATACCCTGCGTACAAGCAGTCCCCGGCCGTGCCTTCATAAATACCCAGTATACAGCCCGTTCCCAGACAAGCCTTCATAAATACCCTGCGTACAAGCAGTCCCCGGCCGTGCCTTCATAAATACCCTGTGTACAGGCAGTCCCCGCCGTGCCTGCATAAATACCCTGTATACAGGCAGTCCCCGGACGTGCCTGCATAAATACCCTGTGTACAGGAGTTCCCAGCCATGCCTTGATTAAATATACAGGCAGTCCCAAGCCATGCCTTCATAAATATACAGGCAATCTCCAGCCGTACCTTCATAAATACCCTGTATACAGGCACTCCCCGGCTATACATTCATAAATCCCTGTTTACATGCAGTCCCCAGCTGTGCCTTTATAAATTCCCTGTGTACAGGCAGTCCCCAGCTGTACTTTGATAAATACCCTGTATATAGTCTGTCCCCAGCTGTATGTTGATAAATACCGTGTACATGTAGTCCCCGAATGTACCTTCATACGTACCCTGTGTACAGGCAGACCCCAGCCATGCCTTCATAAAGACAGGCAGTCCCGGCCCTACCTTCATAAATACCTTGTATACAAGCAGACCCCAGCCGTACCTTCATAAATACCCTGTGTACAGGCAGTCCCCGGCCGTACCTTCATAAATACCCTGTGTACAGGCAGTCCCCGGCCGTACCTTCATAAATACCCTGTGTTTAGGCAGCGTCCAGTCGTACCTTCTTAAATACCCTGTGTACAGGCAGTCCCCAGGTTGCAAGTAGGTTCAATTTCGGAGTTAGTTTGCAAGCCAATTCGTATGCAAGTCAAAACACAATGCAGGACACTGTGAAGTAGTTTGTTCATAAGGGCAGGAAGTATGTCAGGTGTTTAAAATTAAACTACTGAATGGGATCATGCTCATAAATCAGAAGGTCATAAATTAGAGATCCTCTGTGTACTTCCATGAATTATAACTGATTATATACCTAACTGTCCAGTGACCCCTGTGCCTATATAAAGGTTGTGCATTTGAAAATTTGGAAGTACAATTGCAACAAGAAACACACTTGGCTGCTAACTGATCACTTTACCTTTCTGCACAGATCGACATAGTAGTGCCAGTCCAGAGGTACAGAAGGAAGAAGAAAAGAAATTTAAAGAAGTTGGAGAAGCTTTTAGTATCCTCTCGGATCCAAAAAAGAAAGCACGTTATGACAGTGGTCAAGATTTGGACGATGATGGCATGAACTCTGGTGGTAAGTGCTGATAAAACTGCCTCACATTCAGTGCTTTAGCCAGCAACATTTTTCTACAGCTTTGAACGTCGTATCCTACTCAGGTTTTCAATCTGCAAATTTCTACTTCTATTCAAGATTCTACTTCTATTGTAAGCTGATGACTTGGGGCATGAAGGATCTGTCTGAGATCTTTACCACAAGGGCTCATTTGAGTGGCTGTTTGCAGTACTCAGCTGCAGCTAAATCAAGACTGTCAGGGTCACAAGAAATAGCTTCTTGCATTCACCCAGTTGCCCCTCAGGCTGGCTCACCCTGTGCGGAGCCCATGATTACAGTAAAGCATTCTGTTTTATTTTCAACTGTGGTATAATAGGCAGATTTGGTTCCTGAAGCGCTCGTGCTCATATGTGGGCTGCCTTAAGTGTCCTATGTGCTTAAATCAGAAATCAGGAGGAAGATTTAAAAAAGATACAAGGGGCAGTTTTTTTTACAAGTGGTTCGTGTGTGGAATAAACTTCCAGAAGGAGTGGGGGATGTGGATAGTTACAACATTTAAAAGACGTTTAGATAAGTATATGGGCCAAGCACAGGCAGATGGTACTAATTTAGTTTGGGATTTTGATCAGCATGGACTGGTTGGAGCGAAGGCTCTGTTCCTGTGCTGTATGAGTCTGACTCTATTTCGGGTCAGAATCAGTCAAAGTGAAAACTTGCAAAATAAGTGTAGTTTGCTTTTCCTACAAATTGATGTTTTAATTACTTTGTTAATTGTTATTTTTCTTTTGTTACAGATTTCGATGCTAATAATATTTTCAAGGCATTTTTCGGTAGTCCGGGTGGCTTCAGTTTTGAAGGTGGGTTTTAGGTTTTTGGAGCGTTTGATAAACACAAGATGTGTAATCGTGTGCTTTTAACTTTAAAAAAGAAAATTGTATTGTGAGATCTCGACTAGTTCCTGAGTGAGCAGATACAAGGCCTCCATTGCTGTGAAACCAGAAAATGCTCCTCTGTAGTATTAAGAATTGGGACTCAATTAATCATGTCCAGCAAGAATAAACAGCTTGACAGTGGTTAGTCTCCCAGCAAAACTTTAAAATGAGTTCCCCATATAACCACAACTTACCAAGTCAACATTTTCGGAGTAAGATTACAGACAGTATTTTTTAAGCAATTGAAAGTGAGCATTTATTCTTCCAGTGTACTGACCCAATCGCCTTCCCAATAGAGATGGCCAGGTCTTGAGTTTAGAGTCTTAGGGTGGACTCTAAACTCCACCCTAAGTGGATAGGGTGGATAAGTGAGCCTTCTATAGTATTAGTCCCTGAGTTGCTGACCCTGGCCAGCAAGTAATATTAGAATAATGTATCAAGGTCCAGTGTCCAATTATACTTGAGGAACCTTCCAATAATACATTAAACATATGCCAGTTATAAGTTGTTTAAATAAAGATCTGACATGCTATCAATTGCAGCTCTTTGCAACCTAACTTGTATATGAAAGGGCTTTCTTATTGAGGGAAAATTCCCTTCAACTGTGTTGACCCACCTGTGACCAAATGGAAGTTGCTGTTCAAACAGAGGACGTTTGTTGTTGTTTTAAGACTGGATGCAGATGTTAATAGATCTTCTTTTCTCTTTTCAGCTTCTGGTCCTGGGAATTTTTTCTTCCAATTTGGCTAATGCGCAACCTTTTGTTCAATGTCACTGGGTGTAATTCAAGCAAAAATAAAATAAATACCCCTGTTTCCCTGTGTTTAATCTATTTAGAGGAGAAACTTCCATGTTTCAGTTGAATACCTCTTGTATTCATGTAATTCTATGTTTTTGTTGAAAAAGAAGCCGTCATCACAGAATGTGAAGCTGACCTTAATGCTTTGTTTTTATAATCATATTAATTAAAAATAAAAAGGATTACCTCATTTTGAAGTATGCAGTCCCTCACGCTAACGGTCTTCAGTTGTGTAAATAGAGGCAGTTGAGCTTTTATGTAGATGAGGGTATTTCTTCGCAATGCAGGAAAGTCCACTTTTTATTCAAACGAAAACCGAGCTTGTATTTAAAGCAGTGGATTTTTTCTGTGCTTCTGTTCAGCAGAATTACCAACTTTTAAATGACTGGTGGAGTGGCTCACTTCATCAGCCTCTCCACATAGTCCATTGTATCCTTTCCAGTTATCAACCTTGCCAGTGAAAGGAACATTTGCTACTGATGGTTACAGGTGCTAGCTCAAACACGCTGCTGACAGGGACAGGGAAAAGAGAGAAACAAAATGCCATGTGGTTAAAGGCAAGTTTTGTTACAGCTTCGCTTTGGACTTGCAAGAACCTTGCCACTGATTTAAACTCAGCAGTTTAGGAATTCTCTGAACTAATATAATTGCATTTCATAAAGATCATCGGAATAAAACATCTCCAGTTCTAAAAGCCTTGCAGTGCTCCGTTTCCACTTCAAGGAAATAATTTGTATTTATGACCTAACTATTCTACCTGCATGTGCTTAGTGGATGTCTACACGTAGTGAGCTACAAGTGCAAAAGTAAAATTACCATGAAAGGAAACATGAAATCCCTCAGTGTAGCAGAATGCTAGTTATGGCAACCCACAAACATCGTGTTAGTTTGCCCAAAATTAATTACATTGATGTGATTCATTGCCAAGATCTTCCATGTGCTCCCATCGGGAATGCTTGGGAATTTCCCATCGTGCTCACACCATTGGCGGCATGGGTGAGTTGTACCTAATGCTAACCTGTTTCTGTCGTGGAGGTAGGAGTTTGATGACATCCACAAAGCCTTTTGAGCCAAGAACACAGTTTGGTAAACAAGTAAAAATAAAGTTGCCACTGTCTTACCAAACCAGAGAGCTGCTCTGTTATTTGAGAAAGGTGAACCACACCTCTCATGAGGGGAGAGGTTAAGGAGAGTTCTTTATGGTAACCTCAAGTCAGTGCTGGTTGGCATCATTCTGCGTTGCAAGCCAGCATCCAGCTAACTGCGCACCTTACCTAGTAAACGGTCCCCAGTACTAGAGGAGTATGTTGTCAAACAGACTGTAACATAGCCAGTAGGTCGGCTTTTTGAGGGGAGAGGCAAGCATGTTGCCACCAACTCTGTAGTTTCTAATTGCTGCTTACAAATTGGCCAAAGCTTTAGGCATGTATCTGAGGCAAACGGGTTTAATGAGATTGGATTAAAAGAGGATAATACATTTAAAATTGTATGATTCTGTTTATAGGCCCATTGTATCTTTTCTGTTTTTATGCAGTTCATTGAGGCATTTTCTGGTCAGGAAGTGTAATTTGGAGATGTGGAAATAGGAAGGAGGGAAAACTGCTTCAGTGTAAACGCTTTGCCTCCATACATATTGCACAGTTGACTGTTTTAAACAACTGAAGTAATGCCAACGGGGAAAGTGGAGTTTGCCTGTCTGGGAGTCATATTTAAACTTAGCCCTTTTTCATTTTAAATAAACACCATAAATATTCACCACTATAGAATGACACACAAAAACATGAGCTCTTTGTGTTAAATTCCTGATCATTGGGACTACAGAATGGAGAAATGGAAGGAATGGCTGTACATCGAGTCTCCCCATCATCCAGTAACTCGTGTTCAGGAAGCATCAAGTTAATAAATCTCACATTTCTTTAATGTTGTACACAGGATACTCACTTCCCCAGATTCAGCTATCGATTTTGTTTAGAAAGAAATTTAGCTGTCATTGACTTTTATTTCAACAAAGTTTAGTGGCATGCCATGAAATTCAGTCTTGTGGTTTGACTCCATAAAAAAGCAGGCATCTCTGGAGATGTCTTTTGTGCATTTTATAAACTTAAACATAGTGCATTAATAAACTGCAAGACCATCCCACTTCAATATTCCTTTTACTTACAAATTTTGCCCTTCTCAAAGGTAACAAATGGTTCGATTTGTTTTGGCATTGGACTGGCTAGTTTCATTTGGTTAAATTTGAGAGTGGGGATGTACCATCTGGACTTTCTGTATTTGTTAAAGCACTCAGAGATGAGGATCTCTGCAGAATTGTGATTTTTTTTTTTTGCGTCATTCTGTGGCAAAGCATGTTAGACATGACTATGAAACCTACCTTTTCATGATTGGCCAGCATAATTGTGCAAAATGTTCGTAGCTTTGATTTGGCTGTCAGGGGGGCCTACAGGTTACCTGTTCCACTTTTAAATTTAGGCTGCTTCTCACATCTATATTTTGAAAAACAGTTGGATGTTTGAGAAATGGCTTTTGAAATATTTATAATGGCACTGAAGCAAATATTTGCATTTTTGCAATTAAGACATTGAAGATATTCTTGCCAGCACCTCCCAAAAAGCAGGTTGGCTTGGCCTGTCCTTGTACTCATGTTTATTTTGGAATTTGTTTGGATGCAAATCTAGCTTTTTAAATGTTTCCTACACTGCTTGTTTTGAGCAGTGGGGCAATAACTTTCAAATTATTTTTTTTTAACTTAATAAACCCACATCATAGTAACTTAGTTAAAGCAACATCGGGAGAGAAAAGGTGGAGATGCATGGGCAGAGAAGATTCCTGGACTGGATTAGCTGCTGTTATAGTATTAAAAGCAAATACATGAGCAAATTTAATATTTCTTAATCAACATTTGGAGCCCTTTTGTTGAAGATGCAGATTACTTTTGAATATCCTTAAAGGTCACTTGAAGTTTTTTCCTAGTGAGGCACTAAAGGAGGTTTAAGCCCCATCAGGAAACCATTATTTTTCTTCACAGTGTGTTTGTGGAAACAGTCCAGTAGAAAATGGCTTCGGAGAAAGTGTAAATCCGATTTTTTTTTTAAAATGTCTGGGTCCCTGGAATAGAACAGTTCAGTGCAACACCTTGTGGCTGTTTAGCCACTGAGCTGGCCGGATTTCAAGTTTAAAAACGTAGACAAGGGGAAAGTGAGATTCATAAGCTCCTTGGTCTGAAGTGATGAATCTTTATATTAAAGCAAAAAATTGACCTCTCTTTAAAAAAGTTGTTTGAAGCTTTGCTATATATTGTCCACCTGTCCATGAAGGATATTTTAATGGAAGGTTAAGATGTGAAGAATGCTGCCCCACTCTCCTATATCTTTCTTTAGTGCATTCCTTCCCAAACAAGCCAAGCCTGTGCAAGGATGCAACTCCACAGATTATTTTAATACTTCATCTGAGTGTCTGTTAAAGCTGGGTCCTGCCCTGATCTTCCACCTGATGTTCACCTGTGTGCATTCCCAGTAGGGACCATCAGAATGATGAGAGTCATTCTGGGCTGTTTGTTTTTTTTTGCATCTTCCATTTTTCTGGGAAACTGACAGCAATGTTAGTGTATGAGCTGTTCTCAGCTGGAGCAGCAGTGAATTCAATAAAAATTGCATATAAGGACCTCGATGGTATAATTAGTTCATTGCAACACTATCTAAAAGATCAATGCAATTTAAAGGATACAACTTCAGATTCTGCCGTGAGTCTACACACAAATATAGAGCAACATCTTTCAACAGGTTTGATCTGTTTCCCTACCTACCTTCAGGAAATGGGAGGTACTTTTAATTAATACTCCAAACAACAGCATACTATATGCTTGAGTCATTAATCTAACTTCTTATGTCTCTGTTCATGTGAGCTGAGGGCTGTGTGTACAGGAAACATTGGGTTTAGTTGAAAAGATGTGCTGAAAATCTGAAATAAAGAAAAACATATGGAATTGGTAAACCCAAGGAGTAGAGGTGCCTCAGAATTGTTCAAATAATCTACACCCATAACATTAAGCAGGTTTGTCAAATTTGCAAATCATTTGCACTGGCTGATCAAAAATCATTTGCAATTCTTGTTTTACTGCAAAGGCCAACCATTATTGTGGGTGGGTGGGGGGGGAGGGAGTGTAATGGAGACATTTATACCAACCATTATGCTCACAAACTGAAGTCTAATTGCTGTTTGCCACGGACTATTTTTAGTTTTGTGCCTGCTTTCACACTGAGAATTGCCAAATAGAGATTGTCAGACTGCTGTTTGTTATAATAAAAAAAAGCAAATAAAAAGGGAAATTGCTCCCTTTTCCAAAAAAGCAAAAAAAAGTCAGGTTATTGACATTAATGCATTATTCTGTAGATATTTTGTATGAAATCTTTGGGGAACTGGCCTGGAGAAGTTGCTCTAAGTGTTGAAACAGATTCAACATCAAGGGTCAAATCAGTGACACCTACATAGTCCTGGGAATTTCAGCTTCAAGTGTTGTAGTTCCACAACTTCCTCCCACTAATGTTTTCCCTCAATATTATCACTCCTGAATATCCCAAGAATTGTCTAAATTTAATTCTAATTCCAAGTAGCCATTTTATGCTTCAGGTGTGTGGATGGTAGACTCATGAAGGGTTTTAAATATGTTTCCTAGTTTGTGTAATGTATTTCTCTGGTAAACCTTGTGATGTACATTAAGCTGCACACACTTTGTTCTGTTTGTATGATTTCTCAATGTTTTACTGCTGTACAAAATGTACACTCTGTACAGTATTCATGTACAAAGTGAATGTTAAATAAAGATAAGAAATGGCATTGCTCAGTAAATTTCAGTACATCCGATCATTCTTTTTTGGCTCAGGTGTAATTGATCCAGTTTAGCAATCTTTGGAATAAGCAATGTTAAAATACGCACCCCTACCATAAGCTAATACTGCCCTTCTGTGAAATCTGTAAATGACAAGGGACAGATAGAGTTTTAAAAAAAGACAGACTTGCATCTTTTCTCAGTGGACAAACTAAAGAACTAATTGCCTGTCTTAAAGGTATTCCTGCTTATAAGCTAGGAACTCCAGATTCAAGTCCAACCCCAGGACATGATGGCAAAAGAACAGATATTCATAACCCAGCTAAACAGGTTGGGTATCAATTGTAAATCTTATCAGCTCCGAGGCAATGGAGAGAGATATTCCTGGTTGCCGATGGGACTAAAAAGTAAACAGCAATCTTCACCATCACAATTCACAGCTCCAGGCTACAACCTGCAGATAAAAGTGTACCACAGCAGCCTGGACTCGGGGCTTCATCCGCTCAGTTGGTTAGAGAATCACATTGGTACCTACAGCGTAAGGTTTGATATCGGTCCTGACTGGGGTGAAACTGGGACCTATTGTTGGAGGTCATTGACGCAGGTGGATCAGGCAGAGCATTCAAGACAATGGTTAAAACTGAATTGAGCAGTAAACCAAGGGGAACATTTTGGATTAAATATCAGGTAAGTAAATAATGGGGCAGAATGAAAATTTCCACAGCCATGGTTCCATTCCATGCTGACTTATAAACAACTTATTCAGAGATGTTACAACACCCTCCAGAGCAGTTGAGATTAGCATATGACTTTTTCTAATCAACCTGTTCGGATATATTATGACTTACCTCTAGAGCAGATGGGATCGAACGCAGGTCTCCCTGACTCTGAGTCAGGGATGCTACCATTATGCTAAAACCATCCTGACAACAGCTGTACAATTATTAAATAGCTATCATAGAATATAATTAAAGCATTCCCAAAGAAACATAACAGTTCCATTTCCTTTATTGAAACGTTTGTGCTGTTTTAACTTTTAAGAAAAAGCAATGTGGTGGCACAAATCACTCCGTTACAACAACATGCTGCCTATATAAAGGAAGCCAGCCTTTTCAATTCTGGACTGATCGCTTCCCAATTGATCTGGAACAAATCTTGAGGGTTCATTCTTAGGAAGGGGACCCTCAGTTGTTTAGGTGCACTCTCCCCAACAATAGGCAGCAGTACCGCCACAGCTTAGCCACTAACTCTGTGTGAGCACAACATCAAACCTGGTACAAATCACGTCAGTGGCACCCATACGCTGCAGTAACCAAATCCAACTGACTTCATCAGATAACACACAAGAGTTGGCATTCAACATTAGGCAAATGGTTATTATTACAGCCAGACATAGTAAAAAAAAACAAAATCCTGTATGAATAATCATAAACATTTTAGAGAAAGGTAGGAAACTGTCGGGTTGATTTACTTTGAGTAAACTGTACCACCTCCATGTGTTTGAATATGATCATATCTAAAGTACGATCTATTTTAACTTTCACTCTTCATTCAAATTGAAGCTTCATATCTGGCTGCCTGGTTCTCTAGCACCCCGCTGATTCAGCAAAGGGCTCTGGTTTTTTGGGGTAAAAACCAGAAAAGATGGTTTTCACTTCAATTGGCTTGGTCAGGTTGAGAATGCACTGCCCCTCACCGTAGCAGCAGAGCTGGCCTTTCTGCAAATCCACCTGGAATGTGGGCTGTTTACCCTCCTCAATAAGCTTTAAGATTTGGAGCAGGTCTAAACCGGTCTGAACTGCCTTCACTCCAGGAGCGCATGCCAAGGTGATGTGGGCCCTGCTACCTAAGGGCAGGTCAGCCTTCTCCGTACTGTCCTCGCCTTCGTCTCTCTCTTGTCCCTTCGGCCACAGCACTTCCTGGTGTTTGTTCAGGAGGACACGGGCTCCCAGCGTTCGGGGGGTGACAAACAGGGCCACCACATTCAGGGTGTAGGCCTTTGAATAACTATCTTCAACAGCCTACATTAGGGAAACACAGAAAGAGTGTAGCATTAGTTAGAATTAGCAAGACCATCAACTTTGTGGAGAATAAATGGCTCTCCTGTTCGATGAAACAGTAGGATTTATTTGTACTGAAAACAAAAAGGGCTGGAGAAACCTGGCAGCGTCTGTGCAGAGAGGAGCAGAGTTACCATTCCAAGTCCACATGACTTGCTCAGAACCCACTGGGCGTGAAAAATGAACTCTGTTTCCCTGTCCACAGATAATGCCAAAATTGCTGGGTTCCTCTAGCACTTTGAGTGTTTATTTCAGATCTCAAGCAACTGCAGTGTTTGGCTTTTGTTCTAAGCTTCAGTTGTTGGCTCTGTTGGTAGCACTCTTGCTTCTCAGTTTCAAGAACCACTCCAAGACTGAAGTGAAAAATCACGCAACACCAGCTTATAATCCAAATGGTTTATTCGGAGTCCTCTGAAAGCTTGTATGTTGTGTGATTTTTAACTTTGTCCACCCCAGTACCTCCACATGCAAGACTAAAGCACAAGTGTCAAGGCTGATACTCCTATATATGATTATATAGAATAGAATCCCTACAGTCTGGAAATCTGTAAATGACAAGGCACAATTGTAATTTAAAAAATGACAGACTAGCAAAAATAATTCTCTTGTATCTTTTCTCAGTGGACCCATCAAGTCCACACTGACCCACCAAACAGAATCCCACCCAACTCCTATAACCCTGTATTTCCTAAAGTTAACCCACCTAGCCCACACATCCCTGGACACTACAGTCAATTTATAATGGCCAATCCACTCAAACTACATGTCCTTGGACTGTGGCAGGAAACAGGAATGCCTGGAGGAAACCCATGGGGAGGGGACACAGGGAGGATGTGCAAACTCCACACAGTTACCCAAGGGTGGAATCAAACTCGGGTCCCTGGTGCTGTGAGACAGCAGTGCTAACCACTGAGCTGCCAGATCAGCTGCACAGAGGGAGTTCTGCACTGTTGCAAGTGCTGTCCCTCACATGTGATAAAGTAAGACACGTGCTGCTTGCTCGGGTGGCCGCAAAGGATCACCAGGTGCTACTTCCAAGAACAGCAAATGCATCACTGCCATGGTCTTGTATTACTTATATAAACATTGTTCAGTAAAGTTTACAGGGTCCCAAATTTATAAACGCTTGTAATTATAAATGTGATCTTGTATGGGGGTGCAATTTTAAACATTTGGCATACAAATATTTCTTGTACTTATGAACAGCTATTTTATTTATATTATTTTACATCATGTTCTAACTTGTGTACAAATCCAATGGACTCCAGAACGGAACTATTCACAGTGGGAGATTGTAATGCTGTTTGTTCAAAATTGTGGAACTTTTAAGCTTTATTGTCTTATTTTGCCAATGGTAAGAATAAAACTTACTGGTCCCCAGTCACATCAATTCAGTGGCCAGATCTTGTACTGTATCACTATAAATAGATACAGTGATTACAAAGATAACAGGGAAGGCAGATGAACTCAGGGCATAGTTAGGAACTGTAATATCATAGCAATTACAGAGACGTGGCTTAATGTTCCAGGATACAAATGGGAGGATATTCCTGGGAATACATCCAGGGAAGTTAGTTGGGTGGAACTGAGAAATAAGAAAGGGAAAATTGAGAAACAAATTTGTAAGGAGATCTCAGTTCTCTGTAAGAATAATAGGGTGGTTCTGGTAGGGGATTTTAACTTTCCAAAATACAGACTGGGACTGCCATAGTGTTAAGGGTTTAGATGGAGAGGAATTTTTGTTAAGTGTGTACCAGAAAATTTTCTGATTCAGTATGTGGATGTACCTACTAGAGAAAGTGCAAAACTTTATCTACTCTTGGGAAATAAGGCAGGGCAGGTGACTGAGGTGTTAGTGGAGGAGCACTTTGGGGCCAGCGACCATAATTCTATTAGTTTTAAAATAGTGATGGAGAAGGATAGACTGGATCTAAAAGTTGAAGTTCTAAATTAGAGGAAGGTCAATTTTGACAGTATTAGGCAAGAACTTGCAAAGGTTGACTGGGAGGAGATGTTCACAGGTAAAGGGACGGATGGAAAATGCGAAGCCTTCAAAAATGAGATAACAAGAGTTGAGAAACAGTATATTGCTTTTAGGGTAAAAGGAAAGGCTGGTAGGTGTAAGGAATGCTGGATGACAGGGAAATTGAGGTTTTGGTTCAGAAAAAGAAGGAAGCATATGTCAGCTACAGACAGGAAATATCAAGTGAATCCATAGATGAGTATAAAGGCAGTAGGACTATACTTAAGAAGGAAATCAAGAGGGCAAAAAGGAAAATGAGATAGCTTTGGCAAATATAGTCAAGGAGAATCAAAAGTTTTTTTTATAAACACATTAAGGACAAAGGGGTAACTAGGGAGAGAATAGGGCCCCTCAAAGATCAGCAAGGCAGCCAATGTGTGGAGCCGCAGGAGATGGGAGAGATACTATCTGAGTATTTTGCATCAGTGTTTACTGTGGAGAAGGACATGGAAGGTATTGAAAGTGGGGAAATAGATGGTGACATCATGAAAAATGTCCTTATTACAGAGGTGGTGGTGCTGGATATCTGAAAATGCATAAAAGTGGATAACTCCTCAGGACCTGATCAGGTGTGCCCTAGAATTCTGTGGGAAGCCAGGGAAGTGATTCCTGGGCTTCTTGCTGAGATGTTTGAATCATCGATAGTCACAGGTGAGGTGCCGGAAGATTGGAGGTTGGCTAATTTGATGTCACTGTTTAAGGAGGGTGGTAAGGACAAGCCAGGGAACTATAGACCAGTGTACTTGACATTGGTGGTGGGCAAGTTGTTGGAGGGAATTCTGAGGGACAGGATTTACATGTATTTGGAAAGGCAAGGACTGATTAGGATTAGTCAAAATGGCTTTGTGCACGGAAAATCATGTCTCACAAGCTTGATTGAGTTTCTTGAAGAAGTAACAAAGAGAACTGATGAGGGCAGAGTGGTGGACGTGATCGATATGGACTTCAGTAAGGCATACGACAAGGTTCCTCATGGTAGACTGATTAGCAAGGTTAGATCACATGGAATATAGGGAGAACTAGCCATTTGGATATAGAACTGACTTGAAGATAGAAAACAGAGAGTAGTGGTGGAGGTGCCTTTAAGACTGGAGGCCTGTGACTATTGGTGCACCACAAGGATCAGTGCTGGGTCCATTGCATTTTGTCATTTATATAAATGATTTGGATGTGAACATAGAAGGTAGAGCTATTAGGTTTACAGGTAACACCAAAATTGGAGATGTAGTGGATAGCGAAGGTTACCAGAGGACAACAGGATCTTGATCAGGTGGGCCAATGGGCCAAGGAGTGGCAGATGGAGTTTAATTTAGATAAATGTGAAGTGCTGCATTTTGGAAAGGCAAAACAGGACAGGATATACACTTAATGGTAAGGTCCTGAGGAGTCTTGTTAAATCGAGACCTTGGCATGCAAGTTCATAGTTCTTTGAAATTGGAGTTGCAGGTGGATAGGATAGTGAAGAAGTCATTTAGTATGCTTTCCTTTATTGGTAAGAGTATTGAGTACAGGAGTTGGGAGGTCATGTTGTGGCTGTACAGGACATTGATTAGTCCACTTTTGAAATATTGCGTGCAATTCTGGTCTCCTTCCTATCGGACAGATGTTTTGAAACTAAAAAGGGTTCAGAAAAGATTTATGAGGATGTTGCCAGGGTTGGAGGATTTGAGGTAGAGAGTTAGGCTGAATAGGCTGGGACTGTTTTCCCTGGAGTGTTGGTGGCTGAGGGGTGACCTTATAGAGGTTTATAAAATCATGAGGGGCATGGATAGGATAAATAGACAAAAGACTTTTCCTTGGGGTGGGGGATTCCAGAACTAGAGGGCAGAGGTTTAGGGTGAGAGGGGAAAAAATTAAAAAGGATTTAAGGGGCAACTTTTTCACGCAGAGGTATGGAATGAGCTGCCAGAGGATGTGGTGAAGGCTGGTACAATTACAATATTTAAAATGCATCTGAATAGGTATATGAACAGGAAGGGTTTAGAGAGAAATGCGACAAGATTAGCTTAGAATATCTGGTCAGCATGAACAAGTTGGATTGAAGGGTCTGTTTCCGTGCCGTACATCTCTATGGCTCTAAATTTCAGATATTAGATTACTCACAGTGTGGAAACAAGCCCTTCGGCCCAACAAGTCCACACCGACCCTCCGAAGAGCAACCCACCCAGACCCATTCTCCTACATTTACCCCTTCACCTAACACTACGGGCAATTTAGCATGGCCAATTCACCTAACCTGCATATTTTTGGACTATGGGAGGAAACCGGAGCACCCGGAGGAAACCCACGCAGACACTGGGAGAATTTGCAAACTTCACACAGACAGTTGCCTGAGGCGGGAATTCAACCGGGGTCTCTGGTGCTGTGAGGCAGCAGTGCTAACCACTATGCCACCGTGCTGCCCAACCTGGATGATTACACTCCACACAAATCGCCTCACACTCCTCTTCATGAACTTAACCATCTGTTCCTTTCCTCCCTCACTATTGTTTTCACTTCCTCGAAAATGCAACAGAAGTGATGCAGGAGAAAAGCAGATGTATTCTCATGTCTAAGCAAGTGCTTGCAGTCCCAATATTCACCAACTGGTGGCAGTGCTGAACTAATTGCCATTTAGCATTTCAAACATTTACCCCCTGCATCGTTTGTGGAGTAAGGATTTTTCCTGTTGACTCGGCTAGCATTCATCCCTCAAACAATACACCACAAAAACACGAAAGGCTGACTGGCCATCCATCTCAGTTACAATCGCCCAATGCGTATTTGCTGGTTAGTTCAGCCAATTAAGTGGACCATCAACCAATCAGTCACTGAACAATGGAGGAGAAAGTGGGGACTGCAGATGCTGGAGATCAGAGTTGAGAGAATGGTGCTAGAAAAACACAGCAGGTCAGGCAGCATCCAAGGAGCAAGAGAATCGATGTTTCAGGCATATGTCCTTCATCCGGAATGTTCCTGATGAAGGGCTCATGCCTGAAACGTTGATTCTCCTGCTCCTCGAATGCTGCCTGACCTGCTGCGATTTTCCAGTCATCGAACAATGCTTATTTCATTTCTCTAAAGACCAGCTGTTGCAGGATTTTGCAAATTGTAAAATGATAGAGGCCATTCGGCCCATAGTGGATGTGCCCGCTCTCTGTGGTAAAGCTATTTCATTAATCCCACGCCTCCTGCTCCTTCCCCAGAGCCCTGTGGGTGTTTGTTAAGAAACCTGAGTCCAATGGACAATATGCTGCCTTTTGTTTAATTCAAATTGGCAGCAGTGTCGTTGATAATCCGACTTGGGAATGTAAACCTGGGAAGTATAAAGAAAGGCCTGAAAAAATATATCGGTCTTGAAATTATTGATGCCAATGACTAACACGTTTGTACGGATTTCCCCGGCCAGGTTTGGAGTAGAAACATAGAAAATAGGAGGTGCAGGCTATTCAATATGATTACAATTGATCATCTCACTCAGTACCTGCTCCTGCTTTCTCCCCATTTCCTTTGATCCTGTTAATCCTTAGAACGAGGTTTAACCCCTTCTTAATGTTTTGGCCTCAACTGCTTTCTGTGGTAGAGAATTCCACAGGCTCCCTACTCTCTGGCTGAAGAAATGTCTCCCCATCCCAGTTCTAAATGTATCTTTCGACTGTGACCACTGGTTCTGGACTCCCTGTTCATCAAGAACATCTTTCCTGCATTTAATCTGTCTGGTTCTGTTCGAATTTTATAATATCCTGTCAGATCCTCCCTCATTTTTCTAAACTCCAGTGAATCTTGTTTGAACCAATCCAGTCTCTCTCCATACATCACGTTATGCCATCCCAGGAATCAGTCTGGTAATGGAGATACTAATTGGTCTCCCTGACAGAGAGAGGCTTCATCCTGCAGTTAAATCTGAAACTGAAGTAGATTTCCTACAGTGTGAAAACAGGCCACTAGGCCCAACAAGTCCACACTGACTCTCTGAAGAGTATCCCACACCCAATCCCCTACACTATACTTACATTTACCCATGACTAATGCACCTAACCTACACATCCCTGAACACTATGGGCAATTTAGCATGGCCAATTTAACTAATCTGCACATCTTTGGACTGTGGGAGGAAACTGGAGCACACAGAGGGAACCCACATAGACAGTGACAGTTGCCCGAGACTGGAATTGAACCTTGGTCCCTGGCGCTGTGAGGCAGCAGTGCTAACCACTGAGTTACCGTGCCACCTGCCAATGTTGAAAATTGACAAGTTTCACTTGAACTTCTGGTTGAGTATTTTCCCAACCGTGAGGGATGAAAGACCATCTGCCAGCCGACTACTAACCTCACTCTCAGCGTAGGCTTCACAGCCAGGATCTTTTCCGTAATTACAGAATTTTGTTGTACAGTGCAGTACTCTCGGCCTCTTCTGGAAGTATTCCTGGAGATCAAATTTCTCTTTGGATTGACATTCCACATCTGGCATGAACAAAGTTACATTTACTGCACAACTCAGTTTTAATCTGATGTCACTTTCCATAGTTTGACAAACAGAAAGACACAAGTTAAACAGACAGCGCAAGTCCGGCAGTTTTGAGGACAGGCAGAGGTTATATTTTCCACTGGTCCTCTCGGAGGGAACATATCTTAAAAGGGGTGTGGTTCTGATAAGATCAGGACATTACCCAAACTACATACTTTGTAGGTATTGCGCGGATTGAGAAGTTCTGCTGGTCTATTCTACAGTGGAGGTGCAGTGGTCATTCAAAAGAAAACCTTGCATTTATGTAGCACCTCTCACATTGCCTGGCTGGTTCAACCCACATTACACCCAGTTCAGTACTTTTGACCCTGTTGAAATGTAGGAAATACTGTGACACATTCTTCCCATCAAGACCTCGCAGACGGCAATGTGACCCAATCTTCTAGCCTTGTGACATCGATCATTATCAGCCAGAGCTCGAGGGATCCTCCCCTACTTTGAAGTAGTGCCCTGGGATCTTTTACATCCATTCTAACAGATCGACTGGCCCCTCGAGTAATGTCTCATCCAAGTGATGGCACCATTGACCGTGCAGCGCTCCCTCAGCAGGGGAGTTAGCATAAGACTTTGTGATCTAAAAGGCATCTGGATGGAAATATGAATAGGAAGGGTTGAGAGAGATATGGGCCAAACGCTGACCAAATGGGTCAGCACAGACCAGTTGGACCAAAGTGACTGTTTCCATGCTGTATGACCCTAACTTCTGGAATGGAACTTGCTACAATTCAACTCTGGTCCTGACTGAGAATGGTGAACAGTGGGGATGTGATGCTTGCTCCTGAACACAGTGCCCTGTTGGGAACGATACAACTTGTGTGTATGTGCTCACTGTGGGTAAGGATAGGATCGAGTTTCAGTTCAAATTGCTCTTTGCAGTTGAGAACATTGGGACTGAGGGAACCAATAGAGAATATAACTGCACACTCTACTCAAACTTGTGCAAGAAATGCTGGATTTGCACTGCCTGTTTAACTTGCTTGATTTTCATTGTCTAAATACGGCATATGTCATCAACAGCACTAACAAGCAGCAGTTGCTCAGCAATTACCCGCTGACTGACAGCTAGTCTGGGTCCTGCCAGAGCCACTCAGCTCCTCACCTCATTACAGCCTTGGTTCAAACACAGACTCCAGAAGGGAAGTGAAAGTAACAGCCCTTGACATGATCACATCCGATCATGTGTGGTTTCAAGTAGCCCGAGCAAAACTGGACTCAATGGGGAGTCAGAGGGGAAATGCTCTCCTGGTTGGAGTCATACCTGGCACAATGGAAGACACTACCCACAGCAAATAGACTGCTGCGGTTCAAGAAGGCAGCCTACCCCCTCATTCTCAAGGGGCAACTAGGGACAAGCAATAAATGCTGGGTGCAGCCAGCAAGTGAATAAAAAAATTACAATCCTTCAACACTGCAAGTGAGCCCCAGGAGGACACAGGAAAAGGAACCTCGAACCCTCCTTAGAAAAATACCCATGGAGACCTGGGAAAGTCTCACCCAAGTCTGCCCAAGGTGAAGGGAAAGCAGCTGAAGAAGGACCTGTCCATCTCGAAGCTCCTCACCGACAGCAATCTTTGATATGGAGAGCCCTCCCACTCCTATTCCCACCCTCCCATTCCCCTGACCACCACCAGCCCCTCCTGGGGCAGAGACTGTAGGTCGTGCGGTGGACTCTTCGGTCACCTGAGAACTCCTGTTTTAATTTGGAACCAAGTCACCATCGACCAAGAGGGGCTGTCTAAGAGAGTAACAAGTGTATTAAGGAAATGTTAACAAGAAACTCAGAAAGTCACACTTTGTTTTCTGAAAGGCACATATGTCAAGGCAGCCTATGTGAGGAAACAAAGGAGATGAGGGCGATACTAAACGAGTATTTTGCATCAGTGTTTACTGTGGAGAAGGACATGGAAGATATAGAATGTGGGGAAATAGATGGTGACATCTTGAAAAATGTCTTTATGACAGAGGAGGAAGTGCTGGATATCCTAAAACACAAAGGTGGATAAATCCCCAGGACCTGATGAGATGTACTCTAGAACTCTATGGGAAACTAGGGAAGTGATAGCTGGGCCCCTTGCTGAGATATTTGGCCCATCTGATCAAGATCCCATTGTAATCTGAGGTAACCTTCCTCGCTGTCCACTACACCTCCAATTTTGGTGTCATCTGCAAACTCACTAACTCTCCTGAAAGGTGAGGTGCTTGAAGACTGGAGGTTGGCTAAAGTGGTGCCAGTATTTAAGAAAGGTGGTAAGGAAAAGCCAGGGAACTATAGACCGGTGAGCCTGATATCGGTGGTGGGCAAGTTGTTGGAGAGAATCTTGAGGGACATGATGTGCATGTATTTGGAAAGGCAGCGACTGATTAGGGATAGTTAAAATGGCTTTGTGTGTGGGAAATCACGTCTCACAAACTTGATTGAGTTTTTTGAAGAAGTAACAAAGTAGATTCATGAGGGCAGAGCAGTGGACGTGATCTATATGGACTTCAGTAAGGCATTCGACAAGGTTCCCAATGGGAGACTGGTTAGCAAGGTTAGATCTCATGGAATACATGCTATCTCTATGACTATGACTCGACAAACCACTGGAGCAGGTGACACTTGAACCCACACTTGACTCCCCCACACTCCC
The DNA here is from genome assembly GCF_037043375.1 of Chiloscyllium plagiosum. Lineage (NCBI taxonomy): Eukaryota > Metazoa > Chordata > Chondrichthyes > Orectolobiformes > Hemiscylliidae > Chiloscyllium > Chiloscyllium plagiosum. Next base: position 15,000,272 of record NW_028270170.1, on the reverse strand, counting down.
ACTCCTTCACTTTTCTCAACTCCCCCACACTCCTCGACTCACCCACACTCCTCGACTCACCCACACTCCTCGACTCACCCACACTCCTCGACTCACCCACACTCCTCGACTCACCCACACTCCTCGACTCACCCACACTCCTCGACTCCCCCACACTCCTCGACTCCCCCACACTCCCCGACTCCCCCACACTCCTCGACTCCCCCACACTCCTCGACTCCCCCACACTCCTCGACTCCCCCACACTCTAGCCTCTCACCAGGTAAAGATGCACCTTCCAAATTCCTTATTAGATTTAAGGGGCTCTATCTTATAATTTTGACTTTGTTTTCTTTGAACTCCAACTCTGTCTCGCAGGAGTGGAATCCTGTACTCTGCTGTGTGGATGGTCAGATGGTGACTGAACTATATACTGCTGCAATGGTTTCCACAGTCAAATAGCTCACTGCCTCACGAAGCACAGGTGCTTTTACCAAGTGCCAGAGCCTCTCAGGCCTAACCTGCCGTCTTCAGCAGGAAAACTGGAATTGCCAAGTTGGTGCAGATTTGTATGGCACTGATCCTTGCAAAAACAGACAGGATCACATACAGATGACAAACTCTTGCAAAATCAGGCAGGATCAAAACAGACAGGATCACATACAGCTGACAAACTCTTTCAAAAACACCTCCGAGTTGCTCAGCTGATTCAGAAAATCTTCCGCTTTCTCGCGCATCTCCCGGGCACTCCTCCTCAGCAAGAACCAGCCAAAGAAATACGGTATGATGTAGGCCCGAAAGCTTTGCTTCATGCTGCTCAACTGTTCCACGCTTAGTTTCCACTGGTTTTGTTTCGCAAGCTTCTCGCAGTCGTTCCTCCACAGTGTCTTCGGGCTGACGATGAGGGCAATGTAGTCGTTGTCTCTGGCCAGGCTGGTGAGGCGGTCCAGCCGTTTGGCAGAGAGGTGGTTGTCATCGACTACTATGACGTTTTTATTCTCCTTAAAGCCCCTTTCGAGTTCCTCATCCACCTGGGCGTACCGCTCAGGGTCAGCCTCGTCCTCGTCCACCCTGGGAGGAAACTTCAAAGGCTCAGGGAAAGTGCAGGCCGAGGACCCGTGGTAAAAATCGGTGATTACTTTGCCGAGGGTCGACTTGCCACTGCCAGGCAGACCACGCAGAATGAAGACGGTGTGGGCTTCTTTAATTGTCTTGACCGTGCCATCGTCACGAAGGAACGGGAAGTTACTTTTGACCTTTGACGGTTTTGAGCCCATTGTTGTCAGGTTTCTAATCTACAAAACAAATTATAAAAAAACAAAAACCAAGTCAGAATGGCAAAAAAGAACTTCCAGGAAGGCAACAGAACTTCAAGCGATGCACATCCAATACCGTGGATGCTGGGAATTCTGAAACAAACACAGAGACAGCCAGAGAAATTCATCCGCCGCATTGCAGAATATAAAGTCAGAAGTCTCATGACACCAGGTTACAGTGCAACAGTGAGAAAGTGAGGACTGCAGATGCAGGAGATCAAAGTCAAGAGTGTGGTGCTGGAAAAGCACAGCAGGTCAGGCAGCATCTGCAGAGTCAATATTTCGGACAAAAGCCCTTCATCAGGATTTCCTGATGAGGTGCTTATGCCCGAAACGTCGATTCTCCTGCTCCTCGGATGCTGCCTGACCTGCTGTGCTTTTCCAGCACCACACTCTCCACTATAATCCAACAGGTTTACTGAAATCACACAAGCTTTCGGAGTGCAGCCCCTGGGTCCTGTGTGATTTCAAATAAACCTGTTGGACTATAGTGGAGAATGTGGTGCTGGAAAAGCACAGCAGGTCAGGCAGCATCCGAGGAGCAGGAGAATCGATGTTTCGGGCAGATT